>NC_045487.1:10575012-10705012 GCF_009650955.1 Corvus moneduloides
TGCCATGACACCATTGCAGTTATAATGATTAACCTATTAATGGGTCTGTAATCATAGTTTGGCAGCACGGCTTGATTTACTTCAAGGAAATAAATATCCCTGTGCTCTAGGAGGTGATTTAATTTTATTTTTCCTGGGTCTTGGATCCCCAAAGAAAGCAAATGCCTGTAAAACACTGTATTGACCTTGCGCTCATTACTCCTTGAAGGCAGCAGTGTGTGGGGGCAGGGGATGGGGAAAAACAAATTGCTTTCCAGAAGTAAAAGGTCTATTCACTGAAGTATTTGATATTTCTCAGTATTTCTCGTCTTTAAATACATACAGAAGAGGAATGTGATACCTTAACCGGGTACTGCATTCCTACAGCTTCCTAGTGTCCATCTTCACAGCCAAACTAAGATCCATCAGTAGGTGACGTGGTTCAGAAAACTGGCCAAAAAAAAAGGATGTATAAAGGTTCCCTCTTCATGGCTCCCTAGAATTTTTTAAATATTTGCAAAGAAAACTTTTTGCAGGAGGGGTTGAAAGCCATTTTGAAAAACTGTCTTGCTACCAGTTTAACTAACTTGATTGACACCTCAGGTTAACAAAAACAGAATTCAGCCATAGTGGGACTTCATGTTACTTGCTCTTGCTGCTCTGAAAAGGACTAAAAGCAGAGATTTCGATAGGAGCAGCAGTATCACATTTCCATGTGCTTTACTGTATTCCACAAAGTGATCAGAATTCCAGCTGGCCATTTTGCATTCATGGTCTTGAGCAAACCTCATATGAGTCCTCATGCATAACATTAGCAAGGCCTGAATAGCTGGTACATAAAACCTCTGCAACGGGCTCAATAACCTAGTCATGAGCCCACAGTTAATAAACACTTTTTCTGAAATGTCTAGTGACCTCTCCATTGGCACTTCAGGCAGGATTTTTTCTGTTCCTCTCAGGTGGGGAAAAAGCTGTCCACAATTCCACCCACACCAGGCAACCAGCTGCCTTGACATTTTGCCATCAATGTCAGTGTGGCCAGAGTTTGACCATCATTTTAATAGTTGAAGAAAAAAACAGATGCCTCTCTTTTTAGTTGCTGCCCTCCTGCAGCCAGTGGGTCAGTCATTCCCAGGCTGCTCCAATGTACCTTCCAAGTCAGCAGGTTACAATAATCACTGTATTTGCAAGCCTGGATTCTCATTCTGTTCCTAAATAAGTTACAGGTAACTGGAAACACTCACAACTAATCACAACCAGAGCGAAATGCAAACCAAGCTCATCACAACCCTTGCCAACAACCAAAGGAGTCTCATCCTGGCTGCATTGTACACAAGGTAGGAGACAGCAGCAATCTGCAGAGGAGCAGCTTCTGGTATGTGATTTGAAGCCCATTTTGTGTTTAGCAGGCAGCTCTCACAGGGTGCCACTGTCCTCTTCATCCCTTGGCAAACTCTATCTTTTAGTCTTTTCAGACTGGGCACTCAACGAAGTCTAGGAGAATTAGCTGTCTACTGCTATCAGAAGCCAAGAGGATTTGGATATGCAGCACTGCTTGGCTCCTTTGCAGCCCTCAACTTCAAAGTTTCTCAGTATTTCATGGCATTGTTTGCTAGAAAAAAAATAATCCCTCCAACCAAAAAAAAATCAATTTGTAAAAAATAGAAACAAGACAGATGTCCTTTCCATACCCTGCTGTCTATGCAGAAACTAGCCAGGTTGCTAAGGGTTAAATCTGTTCCTGAGTTGGCCCAATCACATTTCTTTTTGCCTTCTTATTAGGTTAAATAAATAGAAACTTCTTGCAATATCCATTCATAACGATAAGCAATTCCCACTATAATGGAGGGCTAATATATAAATTCAGCCCACATCAGTTTTGTGTCAACTAGCAAAAACAGAAACAATGGAAACTAGACAGTCATGGCTCTGCATAGGTCAACAACCAAGGTTATCTGTATTCAATTACTGGTATCTGCAAACTTGCATACTGTCAGCTGATCATAGACTAAATGAAAACTTATCATGCACAGAGGCAGCAAATACATTTATTTGAAGCAGGCATCATATTAGTTCACTGGTTCGACTGTGGTTAAGGGAAAAAAAGGGGTTATCAGTCTTTTGGGAAATTCTTTCAAATATAACCTGCAGCAAATATCTAAAATTGGGGATTATCTATGTTATAAATCTTTGTTCAAAAAGTAGAAAAGGAACAGAAATTGCTCTGTAGCCCTCTAAGACGATAAATTATATTATTTAACAATAGATAAACTTAGGGCACCTTTCCTGTGGTACAGCCCTATTGTGAATTAAGCTTTAATCTGCTTCACCTCAACATCTGTTCGGTGGAACCAAAGATCTGGCTGTATTGGACACAGACAGTAATTTGTTTGTTAACTGCTTCTCCGGAACAATATATCATTTCAGAAAACAAAGCCTACTAACACAACGCATATTTATCTGTTTCCTCTATCTGTGTTCCTTTTTCCATAAGTGCAAGTTCAGGCTTTTGAAATGTTTTCCTAGAGATAATTTGTGATGCTGTTAGATTCATAACCCTGGAAAAATAGATTCTTTTTTTTCAAGGTTTTTTTCATCTTTGACCAACAGATGTTCTGTTCAAAATCTGAAAGTACTCACTATGTATGTACTAGCAAATTATAATTGTTAACGCCCCTGTGGAAGGAAAATGTCAATAAATATTTGCTATCAGTAGACTGTTTGGAAACAAAGGCATTTGCTTCACAAAAGTTCACGTGCTCAATCTTCCCATTCGGCTTTTCCAACAGTCTATTCAATTAGACATTTAACATTTTGTTTGTTCTCAGAAGAGGAAGTGAAAATTAACTTCACAGAAACAAAAAAAATAAAACATAAAAGCCAGTGGGCATCCTGTATTCCATTGTAAAATGACACTCCAGTGCATTTCGGTGATACAAAGGTGACCACAGAAACAAGTCTGTGATCCAGCGCCAGCATTTTACCACTGCACACCAAGGTGGCAATCGAAGAATAAAAAACATCTGGGACTGTGATGCAGATAAATGTCCAAACATATGTCTTCTAATGAGAGCTCTCCACCCCCATGGATAGTCTTCCCTGGCCAAACAACATCAGTAAAACCCATATTTACCTGGAAGTCTCCACATCCACATCTCTCTAGTGAGACATAGTGTTCGAATGGTTCATACTTCCCACTAGTATTTTTAAAGGTGAGATTTATCCTCTATTGAAGGGGCTAAAACTTCTCTCTTCCTCTCTTTCTTTCTTTTAACTTGAAACAAGCAAATCACTGTAATTTTCAACAACAGCAGGGCAAGCTCTCTGCAGAACTCTCCTGCAGAAATGTCTTAAATCCATATCCTGGCAGCCCTTGTACACAATATGCCATCCTTGTATCGTGTTACACTGTGTTGTGCTGTAGTCTCTTCTACTCTATTCTATATCTCATTGCATTATTTTACTGCCCTCATTGTAGCACTGGGTGGGTCCAACCCCCTCACAGTGCTGTACAAAAGAATAGGACTAATGTCTAACACATGCTGTCATGATTTGGGGAATCAATCTCTATACCACTAAAATTAATTCTGTTTTATAGCATGGACTGCATTGCATCTGTTTCAGAGAGCAAGCCCCATATGGACTGGAACTTCCTGGCCCTCTCTGCAGCCCCTTGCCCTCTCATTGATGCACTGACTATAGGAGATACAGGTTACATCCTTTTACCTGGCTACAGGGCTAACAGTAAAGCATCATTAAAGTGGGAAAAATCAGCCATGCAAATGAGCCGTAGAAATGGCTGCCAACCAAGGCAGAGGAACTTTTCCAAATCTGAACCCTATCAGGCAGCAAGTTAGTAACTGTTTTGTGGATTCGTATGATGAGCTAATAAACATGATAAGAGGGCACCTGAGGTGTTACACAAATCAGGGAGACTGAGAATCCATATTTCTGAGAAGTCAGAGGCTGGAATTTGTGTCTAGAAGAAGAATTGTGACCTACTTAGAGGAATCTGACTTAAGCCCCAAATAATGTTCTTGCTCAAGCATGAATTACAAGCAGCTGAAGAAAGATGAGCTTTTGCACTTGTGCTCTAGCCAAGTTTGCCCACATCTAATGAGCTGAAGTACAACTCGGTGCCATTTTGTATTCCCAGGACATGGTGCAGATGGAGAAGCTGCTCTGAGTGTGGGTCCAGAAGCCTCTCACCCACTCCTCCAGGCACTGCACACATCCTGCCTCATGCCTCTCCTTGCAGAGCCTGGAGGTGGAAAGCATCAGGTTCAAGAGCAGGGGGAGCAGCAGTAGCTGTGAGAAGCGGCCTTACAAACTGGAACCAGAGCTGGCAGCAGTGCTGGAGCACTGGGCATGCATCAGGCTGGAGAAAAAGAATTAACAGTTCCATGCTCAGAAGCCTACAGAGGGAGAAAGCAGCAGTCACCCGTGGAGGGAGGGGAAATGCTAAGCTGCCACACATAAACTCAGGTATGATAGTCTCAGTACAGAAAAATTCCTGGGGGCTAAAAGATGGTGAAAATATGGGTCTTGGTTCACCCCTGTGCTGGGCGATGCCTCGCTGTGTGTCAAGTCCGGGCAGATGCTTTGTGTGTTATGTTATTTGGGCCAAAGTCCCACAGGAAAAAAAAAGAGTCCAAATTGAAAGATGCTATGAGTCAGTGTTCTGATGAAAGAGAGGAACGTGATGTTGGGGCTGGCAAACATGATAGTGCTGTGGGATTAAAAGAAAAAAAAAGAAACAGAAAAGCCCTCAGAGAAAGGGTATGCAAATGATGGGAAAAAGAGCAAAAGAGGAGATTTTCTCCAGGGATACTATATCCCTGCCTTCCCTTCCCCCAGAGGGTCATGGGTGAGCTCTTCAAGTTGGGATCCAGAAATAAGAAGAATGTAAAGATTAATAGCTGAAGTATCCCATTGGTGTCCAACATAGACATGCTTTAGTTGGGTTTTGAGGCTACCTGTGATCCTGGCCTAAGCATATCCCTCAGAGGTGGGAGAGCCCAGGTCAGTCAGGCTGTGAGTCATGGCCCAAAACCCACCTAGGAAACACCTGGACCCACACTGGCACCACAGGCATTGCCCAGCACCACAGTTTGAAGTGATACTAACTGGAGTTGAAGCTCAAGTTTTAACCAACTCCTATTATCTGCAAGGCAAAACTAAGTATTGGCACTGACACTGCCTGGAAATGGCAAGGGGAAAGCAGGAATTGCACAGAGCAAGGGAAATTGCAGACTGTGAAGGATAGCTGAATGCTACATGGTTTTGGTTAGCAAAAGAAGTGTTTTCTACAGCAAAGGCCTCACATTTAAAGACCCCATTTTAACTTGGCCCCAGCACGCTGGAAATGCAAGTAGGGTAAAAGGAACAGTAGAAGAGGCGGCTGTTGTCAGAAAACAGTTCCTGGAAAAAGTTCTCTTGAGGCATATAGAAAAATTCCAGAATACTGTATTATTATTGTTACTATTATTACCCTTGATCTTTTTAAAGGTGGGGAGGGAGTATATGCAATTTTAAAGAAAGAAGACAAGACATCTGTAGCCTTTAAAAAGAAAAGCACAAAGGCTGCTAGGCTCTCCTTACAACATTTTAAATTATTTTCCTTAAGTTTCCAAAATAAAAACACAATGCATGGAGCCTCACCCAATAAAACTATGTGGGTAAATGCAATACCCATTGTCTAATCAATATCATATTGCTCATGGCTTTAGCTTGTTCAATAGATGAGCTCACTGACTCCTGAGTTGCACCTAAGGATGCCAATATCTGCTTAATGTTGGACAAACTGCATTTGTCATTCCCTGTAACCGAGTTCTTTAATCTCATTAATAACCCACAGATACTGAAACACAGCTTTGAATAAGCTGGCTGCAATATGCCAGGTTTCCACATGCACTTCCAGCTCAGGGGGTCATGTGTTGTATGTTAAATAGGCTCATTGCCCCTGCAGGGGCTGCAGCCCTCCTGTCCCGTTGCTCCTCAACTCAGACACCCATAAATGACAGAAACTGCAAAAAAATAAAACCCAAGAGAAGACATCAGATAGAGAGAATTGTGTCTGTATTTAGTGCATCGTAGCTCCCATACCATATTATCTGTGGTGGCCTCAGCCCCAAGTGTGGGGGAGGCAGGAGCACCTCCTGCTCCCCATGCCTCATCCTCTGTGCTCGCTTGCATATGGCAGAGAACCCACGTGCTCCAGCCCCACAAGTGTGCATCAATAAATTATCTTCATTGGAAACACATTGCAAACAAAATGCAAATGGCAAGAAAGTGCTTGTTCTCAGAGGTCTGTCTTGAGAGTTCATCTACCCAGATTATAAACACTTGATAAGCGTCCTGGTTTTCAGGCTAACTGTCTGTATGGCAGATCCCAGGACTAGGCTCCTGGGATTTCAAAATGTATCATGAAATAAAAACAGCTGCAAGGGAAACTCATATGACTAGGATAGGTGCCATATAGCAATTAACAGCCAGAAGTTTTGATCTGGAAAATCACATTTATTTTAATTGCTTCACTGTTGTGTTCATAAAGAATTTGGCTCATTTGATTATTTTCCTTATTAGATATACTACTTAACTTTGGAACAATGTAGTCATTAGTTCCATTGTTCAAGGTTTTTCATTGCAGTGAAATGAATGACAGAGACACGTTCTGCAAGGAAGATTGTTTATAAATATTTATCATAGCCTTAACAGATATTTGTGTAATCCATCCTAATTTTTCTAGCACATAATTCTCCAGTTATTTAATCTGTTGTGTGATGAGTGGCAGGTTCCTTAACCTTGAGTTCAATAAAGCATTTAAAATGTGCAATCTCTTATCAGAAGAACAGAGCAGGAGAGTAACACTTCTTTTTTATACATTCCTTTGAAAACTGGCATTCTCGCCATTTGCCTTCAGCGGGCTGTTTAAAGAAGATGCACGTGTCTGAGTGCTTTCCCCTCTACCATTCCTTTCTTAATTTTGACTCAGCACCGTGGCACGGATCAGCCCTGCCTGCAGGAGCCGCTGCCCGGCGCGGGCGGGACAGGAGTGGGAGTGGGGCTGGCGCGAGGACACGCGAGCGCACCTGAGAGAGGGGCTGGGACCATAAAATATGCATAGGCCCTTCTGCAGCAAACGAGTCGACTTAATTGAAAGGAATGGGGAGGTGAAAAATGAAACTTGGCAGTTCAGCTTCGCTTCACCATTTGGTGGTTGTTGTGGGACTCCAGCAAAGGGAGCTATCACTGCGGGCATAATTTACTTGATTTTAAGGATCTGTATGAATTCTGGCGACATACCAAGTAGCCATTAGCTACGAGGAGTGTTTCCCGAAGCTCATTTGTTTTCCATGTGTGACTTTTCACTCTTCCAAACTTTCCCCAGAAAAAAAAGTACTTTTTCTTCATCAATTCCATGTGGAAAATAAAACAAAAATACAGATAATAAATTATTCAAGAAACACAACCATTTGGTTTTTTTTAATGGAAAAATACTGGTTCTAGAATCAAACTGGCAGCTTGCTTTGATTTTGATATTTTATGTTAACTGTTATAAAATGATATGCTTGTTCACATGCTCAGGCATAGTCTTTCTGTGCAAATTATCCTAAATAGGGTAACTCAATAGCAAAGTAGGCAGGTTTTTAATGCTATTACTATTAGGAAAATACCGTTAATATGAGACATATGCAGGATGCTATTACATCAGTAGGCTGCATTTATTAAGTATGCAGGAACAGCCCTGTGGATCAGAGTAGAGATGCTGGGCCTGTAACACATGTAACTTGGCTTTGTCTCGAGGTCAAAATCTGTTAATGCAATTTTCTGTATAAGAACAAGAATTTAAAATCCATGTGGTTTTAATGACACATTCAAGATTGGGGGTGTATGGGGGTGTTGATTTTGTTGGATTTTTTTATTTGTCCCACTCACATTAGACATGAACTTCTTTGAAATTTTTGTGTCAGACACTGAAACTAATCTGTGAAATAAGACAAACTTGAAAAAAACTCTTTCAATTTATTTGCTTAAAAAATTTAGTTTTGGTCAAGTTATGTTTCAAATTAAAAATATCATTAGAGATAATTTGCATTTACTTATTGAAGCATTATGATAAACCAGAACCATGTGTCAAAATGTAACTCATAAAATAAGTGCACTGAGATAAAGGGACTTCAGAGGTTTAAAAAATCAATATGACACTCAAATAAGACATCTAAAAAGGGTGCCTACTTTTAAAAAGGGAGAGTTTCTATTTCAAATAATTAATATGTTTTGGTTTCTTCATTTTTGTGCTCTTGTAGCACAACTTATATCTTAGGCACTATGTTGAACATGCATATTTTGGACTGATCTCTTGTTTGTGTCTATTTAACAGCTACTCACAGCTGTCTCTGCTTTGAAAGAATTGGGATAAAATTTCTTCCCAAACACCAGTCAATACAAAGCACACTGACGTTGTTTTAAGTGGCTCTGCCCAGGCCGTGGGTGGTGCAGGCAGGGTGCAGGCAGCTGCCTGCCCATGGCACCCACTATCCCTTCTGTCACCCAGGTGTCCCTGCACACGGTGCCACCACTGCCCAGCACATTTTGGAGAGGCTTTTCTGCTGAATGGATAACCTGCAGCTCATCTGGTTAATATATAGATTTATATTTCAAGATTTGCTGCTAATTTAAGTGTGCAAAACACACCTGCCTTGCTGGAATGCTAGCAAGTGATGTAAAAATTGTAATTTGCCGTTTTCTTGGTGTACTAAGGAGAAGGCGAGTGTGAGTGGTTGCTAACTGGTTCTGGGTCTGGAAAGATTTTATCAGTGTGAAAAGAAAGCACAGGACAGGGAAGGTTTCTTGATTTTGCTTACTCAAAAAGTTAAGGAAATACTGTATTAAAGGAAGACTTCTGCTTTCATGAGATCAGTGTTAGACCCCTTTTGCCATTCAAAATTCAAACCATAGAAGCTCTGATGGCATCCCAGCATCACCCTCTCCTGAAGATGAAGCACAAAGGAGTACACCCCGCTAGGTCTGCAGCCCTCAGGGCTGGATGTGGCCATGGCTGGGGGGCTCAGGCACAATGAGACAGAAGTGCAGCAATCAGGTGCCCTGCACAGAAATGCAAAGTTTACTGCTGTAACAAGCAAGACTAAAAAGCACATTTTGAAAGCAAGAGGCAGTGTATATTGCCAAGAGAGTGTATGTCCCCTTTGGTGCAGAACAACAACACTTCCCATCACTTGCCTCCATGTCAGGGGAGCACACCAGCACATGAGCAGTCCACCAGTATCTGTAGGATATTTTTTACATGAGATTTTTTACTGTATTTTTAACATTAAATACCTGCTAAAGAGCTCTGCTGACCATGTCTCTTTTCTCCCAATCTCTAATTTCATTTTAAATTTAATTTTAAATGTTTTTCTTTGACTTCACTAATTTACATGCATCCGGGTCAGGTGTTCTGACCAAAGAGCCCCATCAGATCTCCTATGCAGAGCTCACTGGGGACTGAAGGCTGTGCATGTACAGGGCATGAGCTGAACAGCTTATGTTACTTCAGGGATGGTGAGGAGTGTGAGGTGATCAGATAAATTACCAGGTGATGATAAATCAGGTGCTGGGTCTCATCAAACACATACATGGAGTGTTTCTGTCTATCTGCATAAATGTACCTGGGGAGACAGGATTATCTGTGCACACATCCATGTATGTCTATACACACATACATGTTTACATACGTCATATATCCACCTGGGCTGTAGTTCTGGTCCTGGCACAGGTGTGCCACATTCTGCTTGGCCCTGTGATGATGATGGAGCCTTCCATGGGGTCAGTTGTGTGTTTTGGGAGAAGAGGTTTTTCTTTTTTGATAAAACCCTGTTCCTGGATGCAGCTCCTTGAGCTTTACACATTCAAATGGTACACTCATATGCCCAATTCTGCTAAGCTACATTTTTTAACACTTTTGACATAAAAGCTCTCATTTCATTGATCGTAACTGCAAAATACTTGTACAAAGTTTTAATTTTACACCTAGCAATTAGGGTACTAACTCAAATCATTATATATTAGCTTACAATCTTAATATGTGTTAATGGCAACAGCAACAAAGAGAGACATGCATAAGAAGTTAGAATTAATTGCTCTGTAGTACAGATGACTTATGCTCTTCCAAGAGGCAAGCTAGTGCTGGGAGAGGCAGACTCATTCCCAGCAGGCAAAGAAAATGAAACTTGGGGTTTTTTAAACAACTGCTCCTTTTCACTTTCTCAGTGAACTCCATGTCTCTGTTTTATGGTGCAGCAGGCCTGCCTTTCCAACATTTCACTCCTCTGGTTTGCAATGCCAGAACCATACTACTATCTGTGTGAATAAGGCATTTTCTCCAAGAGCAGGCCTAATGGTTAGAGTCAGTCTTCCAGATGGGTTGTAAAACTCTTTGAAACAACTCCACTCAAAGGATATTATACTCCTGAAGCTGCATGTTTGTTTTATTATAAACAGAGATTTCTAAGTAAAAAACATAGAAATGCTGCCTACTTCTGAAGCAAACTGACATGTGCAGCCATGCTAGATCTCAGCTGAAACAGAACTTAATTTATCACTCCCTAAATATCAAAGGGGCTTGAGGAGGAGCTGGATCAAATTGGGTCTTTTTAACTGAAAGACATTGTGGGTGAGTGAAAAGCCCATGTAGTTTTCCTTTACCATCTGATCAATAGGCATGGGATGGTGTCCCTCCAGCCAGATGATTTCAGGACGTGCTGCCAACGCCATCCACGCCATCAGCACATCATGTCCAGCCTTAACAGCCACACAATCACAGAATGGCCTGCGTTGGAAGGGACCTTAAAGTTCACCTAGTTCCACCTCCCCTGCCATGGACAGGGACACCTTCCACTATCCCAGGTGGGTCCAAGCCCTGTCCAACCTGGCCTTGAACACTTCCAGGGATGGGGCAACCACAGCTTCTCTGGGCACCCTGTACCAGTGCCACATCCATTCAAAATACCTTTTTAAATATATATAAAATGGTCCTTTGTACAACTTTTGTGCATTGAAAGACCAAGCCTTCTGCCTGATTTTGTCAAACCAACCAGTCTAATAACTCTGTCAAGAGTCAGGGAGAAAACTCAACATGTTTCTGCACCATGCAAGTACCATTCGGTGGGATCAGAGCTGCTGGCACTGTTGGTCTCGTCCTCTTCCAGGGTGTGATTTTCCTGTCTGAAGTCAGTAATAAAAGTTCTCCCTAAAAATTCACACTTGAGCTGATTTCCAGAATGTGCCATGCATCTGAAAGATGGCTGCTCAGGAGAATCCATAGGTGAGATGGGAAGAGAAGAGCTGGCTTCAAGCAGCGACTGTGTACAGTCACCGTTTTATTCCTTCAAAACATGAGAAACCGGAATTGTCCCTGTAAGACACAATTAGTGTCCCCATTATGATTCGTCAGACACCACCCATAAGAGAAAAGCTAAGAGGATTTTTTAATCTGAATTTGTACAGGCTTTTCTGTCATTCTTTAAGTAGATTCCTTATTATTTTTTGCCTGTAATTTGTATAAAGTACTTAGCATTCAAAACAGATCCTTTTTAACCTTTTGCCCAACTTAGCTTTTTGTACTTTTTTTTTTAAAAAAGAGGGGGGGAGATGGAAAAGGAGAGAAACCCTTTAAGTACCCTGGGCCTGGGTTCCTTCAGTATGCAGGCTGTAAATGTTTTACTTTGATTTGAGATACATGACAATAAATTAGGGGACATTTATCAAAGCTGCTTTGTTGCATTGCTGACAAAAGCTGCTTTTTGCATAAATTACTGCATTATACAAATACACTTAGCAGGATCCTGTTTCTTTGATGTTAGTGAAGGAGATTTATGTCCAATGGAGTTTTTATTTATCTGCCCTGTTCACCTCAACAAGGGCAGGACATATTCCTCAATTAGTTCCATACCGCTAGAAATGACATATATATCTCACAACTAGAAGCAGAGAAATTTAAACAAAACAAAACAAAAAGCACAAGTGCACTTTTTCTGGCAAGTCTAAACTACTGTACAGTGTAAAAAGTAAATATTAGGCTGGAGCTGTGGCTTTGAAATCTTTGTTCTCAGACTGCTTTGAAAGCTATTTAAGTAAGCTAATTTTGACAAAACAATATTCCCTTTGCAGAAAAGCTTTTCTAGACTTCATTAAGAGACTAAGTAAATACGAGTCCTTTTCAACAAATACTTGATAGCCGAATAAGTAGGTTAAAAGAATAGATTCCCTGGGCGGTAATCCTCTCTGGAACTGTATTTATGCTAAAATCTCTTCCGATGAATATCTAATAAACTAATGAAGGCCATCTTAGGCTAAATGGTGAATTAGGATGGTTAGAAAGGAACTTGACAAATGAATAAATTGGCTAAACAGTTACACTACTTAAATTAATATAGAATCTCTTGAACACCATTTCTGAGTGCTATTCTTCTGTCACTCACCATCTCCATACCTCAGTCTAGACGTAATTTATTTTGTTCCTGGGTCAGGGGTTCAAATGCAGCCCTATGTGGCCACTGTACATCTGTTGCTGTACAATGGCCTGAGATCATTCCAGAGAACCCTTTTCTGCCTCAGATCTCCAAAGAAAAAGAAACAAAAAGCAGAAATTCATTATTGCCCTCTTCTTTATATATATATATATATATATATATATATATAAATATATATTTATACATATATATATAATATAGTGTGAAAATATATATATTATATATAGTATATATATCTATACACATATATAGTGTTTGTCAGTCTTTGGCACATTTTTTGATCAATGCCAGAGTATCACTGATACAGACCATGAAGAAGATATGATCTGGAGTACTGGAGACTACTACTTACAGTTCCAAAGTTGTCAGGGCCTGTGTTAACTTTAAAGCTCTGCCAATGAGGTGAAAGAGCTGATGCTGAGAGGGCTGGATCAGATCACACAGATGGTTTGGAGCATTGTCCTCCACACCCTTGAACAATCATTCCCCAAAACTAGAATGAAGACCCTACATCTCTGGAGCACTCCACTGAATCTAAAGGGCTCATAATTGGCACCTCTCGTGTTTCACACTTTCTTTACTGGCCTTTTCCAGGCACCTTTTTGATCAAAATATTTATGTCGGAAGAACTTTGAGCTTTTGCTCATTCTTGTCTATGAAACTATAGGAGGTTTTCAACTCATAAGAAAAAAAATTCTTTTCTAAAACAGTTATAAGATTTCTTTAGCAAACTCTTGTTTCACTTGAAAGATGACCTTTCATGTTAATAATTTGGGGTTTTTAATTGGATCACACCCTTTTTAAAAAAAATTCTGGAAAAAGTCCTCTGTCCTTCCCTCTCCATCCACCCCCAATATAAAAAAAAAATAAAAAAGGTGATATCCTTTGAACATTTCATGATGGTAGGAAAACGATAAAATTACACAAAAATAGATTTTTGTTATTCAGGCAGCTCTGGGGAACAGATTCCACACAGTACATTTCAATGATCCCAGACAATGAATTACTATCATAATTTGTTCTTAAAATCTGTTTAATTGGCTTACTTAGCCACCTGTTCAGCACAGTTACCATGAAAACATGGTAACTGAATTGGTTTTGCTGGATTTCTGAGTGCCAGCCTTTCATCCTTCATCCTGCCTCCTTCACCCATAAAGTATTGAGCAATGCTTAGCACAGATTTAAAAATAGTGTCATAGCCATGCAACACATATTTTAACTAATCAGGAAGGAACTGCAAAGTTATAACAATGCTATGCTAATCGGGGCATTTACTCACTGTCAGCTCTGCCTGTTCCTGGGTGAGTGTCAATTTGTTACATCCCACTGCACATATAATAACGGGGGAAAAGGTAAAGAATGATATGCATGCTTAATGTATGTAGAGAGGTAGATGCTACACACCCCTCTAGCTGAATTATGTCAGCCCATTTCACATTCAGAAGTTCCATAAAAAGGAATAAAACTGCGAGAGGAAATTCAGCCAAGGACTTTGAAACTGTTGTCCATTTTTAAAAAAAAAAATTTAAAAAAATAAAGAGAAGAAAAAGAAAGCAGAGTTAAAGGCATGAACTTCCATTTAGCAATGCTCACCACATTAAAAGAAAAAGTTATAAGGCACTGGGGCACCCTTTGTTGCCTGCCGTGAGTCAGATTGCTTTCCTCGAGACCAGTGTAAAGTATTTTTGCAGAACAGCAGATTCTGAGAAGGAGAGGGGTTCAGCAGTAGAGCATAATTATCACTCTCTAAAACTGGAGCTACAGTGTAAACAGCTCGAGTCTTCACTGCACAAAGCAAACAAACAATCCCAGCTGAGAATTCCCTGGCAGGAACCGAGCAAATACGGCCCTCGCTGCTGACTGCTGTTATTGCTATGGTTGCTTAATCTAAACAGACAGCAGCATGTAAAAATGTAAATATTTGATATTTGTTAATACAGTCCTAAGTTATTGCTCTGGCCTGCTGGTTTGGTTCCATGCATTGGGATCCTCTGTGCAACTCGCTCATCGTACATTTCAGCAGAGGAGTTTTTTTAAGGAGCCATTATCTAAACTGCTGATGTAATAAGGCACCGGTATATGAAATACACTTAATAACTCAACTTCAGTTATTTATTGTGAACGAGGGTGCATTCTCCTTGATTCCATTTCCCAGCGAAATATAAGTGGAGCTTTCATCATGAGTGCTTGAATTTATGGCAAGCAGACCAAGTGACATTAAGAAAGCCACACAATCCCTTCATTCAGGCTTTAATAAGGAAGCCAAGGAAAAATTATCCAAGCTGGTTTGCGGGTGACAGCACAAGAACTTTTTGGAGTCAGAAAGTTAGCACGGAGGCTCCCTGTCAGCCCATTAAAAAGCAAGGTTGGCATTCCCAGATATTGGAACCATGTGTGCAGAGGAATTTTTCTTCTGGTAAGACATTCCAAATATTGTCCCAGAGCCAAACACTTCGGTGTTAGACTAATTTAAGCAGTATGTTGGAATCAGCTCTCAGGACTTTGATCATATGGAGATCGTTTGTTACAAATTGAACTAACCCAGTCTCTATTTCTGGTGGATCAGAACTATGGATTTGTTGAATTAAATGCCTCATTTAATGCAGTTTGCACATGAAAAGAAAGCTGCACTCAGGAATCTGATAGTGAATTTTTCACCTAACCAACAGGTCTACTTTTTTATTACTTTTAAACCTAATCCATACTCAGTCCACACTGTTCTTAATAAGCCTGAGGCTGTTTGGAGTGAAGGTTTAAATCAGCTCGTATGTTATGGGGGAAAAGCATCACTGAATTATCAAACCGTGTAATAAGGAACACATTTGAATCCAATTCTAGAAATAATTTTATGAAGAAAAATAAATTAGTCCTTGGTTGTTATTTACCATCCAAATAGCTCAGTGCTCCTTCATGACAGCAGTGGACAGAAAGCTGAAATATGATTTTGCAGACATATGATTTTCTCCTTGCTTCTCATTGCTATCCTCTTTTTTGCAGCTGAACTATTGTGAGGGTTAAAAGTGCACAAAATAAAGCATTTCCACATATGGCTGCATTTTCTTTTCATTTCTTGAAGTTATAATGTCATTAACTGTTGATAATGATATTATAAACTGTCATTTAGTGCATTTTGAGTATATTAAATATATGAACCAAAAATGTTTGGTTCCAGCTGGACCCTGATCAGAAACACTGAGATCTGATTCACTAAAACTGCAGATAGCAATGTGCAGAGCTTGTGAGAAGTCTTGTGGAACAGGTAGCAGTTGCAATAGTAACAGAACAAAATAACTGATTAAAATAAAAGAACCTGACAACAATTATTTCTTCAGGAGTGGGATGAAACTGAGAAATGGGTACCCAAGTGATATCTAATGGAAGAGTCATTGGCATGCTGCTACATAGTGGACTGACATAGGGCTTGAGTATATCACAGCTCTCTGCCTTGGGGAACTCAGGATTTACACTGCTTTCAACACATTTTCATCTGGAGTCTCACACAAAATAAAAGCAGGAACACCAGCAATTCCCAGGGACCCTTCCTCTTGGTCCCACGGGAATCTACATAACAGAGTTGACGAGGAAGGAAATGGGAACACTGTTTTCTGCCCAGAAGGGGCAAAATGAATCTCTCCAACCTCATGGCTTTGAAAGGACCCTATAGCCAAGCTGAAAACCTCTGATATATGGATATAATTTTTAAAGACATCTCACTATTTTACTGGTTTAGCAAAGAGATAATAGGCCATGGTATAAGTAGCCTCAGCCCTTTGGTGCTGTTACAGGCATATCTGGCCACTGCAGCTGAAAAAGGAATGAACCAAAAACCCAAAAAGGTGAAATCACTGTCCAGATATGAGCCTTGAGCAAAAATTATCAAGGCCTTTATTGGGTCTTAGAAGAGAGGAACAGAAAATAGTGACATGGAAATAACATGGCAATACCCTAAGCCTGACCAAGGCAAGCTCAATCCCCAGTTTATGCTGATCATGCTGTTTCCATTGCATTAAGCACCAAGGAAACCATCCTGGGCCTCCCCTGTCCTTACCCAGGCCACGAGGGGATGATGGTGAGCTTGGCACAACCAGTGCAGAACACAAGTCAGGAGAGGGAAGCAATAAGGGTGCTGTGTGCTTCAAATCCCATCCTGGAGCACAGGGAGTGGGAAGGATCTCCCATGGATTGTTCGTTCCAACTCCCATTGCATGCACAGAATTCATCCTTCATAAAGAAAAGGGAAACTGTTCCTTTAGGGAAAAAACCTAACAAAACAACACAAAACAACAGTTATCTAGCAGATACTGATTTATACAGGCTCATACACATTTATATATATTTTTTTATTGGCAAATAAAGAAAGATCAGATCTTTAATGAAATCAGGATGGTTTGGGAGGTGAACTTGAGCTGAACTCCCCAGATTTTCATGGAACTTCAATTAAAAGGGTTTCAGAGGAGTTGCTGAAAGCCAAGCACTTGCCATTGAAAGCTTAATTTAAAATGAGAAGCATTTTTACACCACATTTCTCGGTGAAATTCTATCCCTGATCCTCATTATATGCTTCATTCTTGAACAATATTTTTTTTTTTTCAGATAAACCATGTGACAATGTATATAAATTTTATCAAGTGTTATGAGCAGTGCACACATAGTGGCTACAGTGACTAAAGAAACTATCATTATTGTGCAGAA
This sequence comes from Corvus moneduloides, assembly GCF_009650955.1. Taxonomy (NCBI): domain Eukaryota; kingdom Metazoa; phylum Chordata; class Aves; order Passeriformes; family Corvidae; genus Corvus; species Corvus moneduloides. Next base: position 10,592,217 of record NC_045487.1, read on the forward strand.
AATTACTCTACCCTCTCCACTCTGAAACAAGTGGTGAAATGAAAATTCAGTCAGAACTTGTTGTCATGTACAATATATAAGGATTGAGATATCTGATAAATACTAGGACCAGCAAAAAATGTGGTTTGGGGGAAAGGAGTGAAATCTAACTTCAGAAAATAAAACAGAGGAAAATTAAAAATAAAGATGGTGGTTTAATTTCTGCTTACCAGCCTATTCTCCTTCAATACCAAGAATACAAGGTTCATACAAAGCCTCACTTTAGGGCCCTTTTGAATACCAGTGGAGTCACGCAACTCAGTCTTTGAGCTTTGCCTTCAAAACATATCCCTTGCTTGACCAGATGCATTATTCAATCTGAATGTCAGCTTCTGGGTGTGGAAAGAGGGCACTAACTAGTGTTTGAAGAATGACAAAAATGGACACAGATCCTGGAGTTTCAATGGCTTGAAAGCATTAAGGGAAATGATCTAGTTTTAACCAGGTACCAGGAAATAAGTTACTCTGAAAACCATTTAAATAAATAATACTTTAATGTGTAATGAAACATGATGGAATAGAAATTATTATGAAACTGTTTTAAGTAACGATGGGGAGAGGTGTGCCTAAAATAACAAAATCCAGCACTTTGTCAGGGACACAGTTACCAAGACAAACTTTACGTGCTGTGGGGTGGAACCTCTCCCTCTGCCCAAGCTATCTGCACTGCAATTGAATAATAACAGATCTGCAAACCATAGCTGAGCTCTTGGAGCTCAGCACTGCAGTTTCATGGTCTCACATGCAAATAGCAACAATAAATAGACTGAAAGACCTTGTTCCAATTAAAACACTAATTTCACATACTTTTTCTAGTTTTTATTTTCCTATGATCAGTTCTTCTGTCCTGACTGTAGACCAAAGACTTCTAACTCACTTAAAAAAAGACAAAACCAGATTGTCCTCAAAGGCTCTCCAGTCTTCCCTTCCTGGCAGCTTTGTGAGGAGGCTCAGGAGGAGTTCTTTCTACTTTCACCCTTTTGGGAGATCAGTTGTGTCCCAATACCTTCTCTGTCCCCATTGCATTCAACAGCTGTGAGGAGTAAACTCCAAAACTGCATTTTTGTAGTCTGGGAGAAGAACCAATAGTTCAGATGCCAAACATGGATGCTAGGAAAGTTAGTGTGCTGGATTGTCTCTTATGGGGCTGAAACGTGGTCTTAAAATGGTGTGAATACTCAGAATATTCAATTTTGTCATTGTTCATCCCCCAGGAGAACCTCCTTATTTATTCCACAGAGGTGGATCCTGCCCTGGTGAAACATCAGTGTGAAAGCACTGGGCAGCAGCCAGCCTTTTCCAGGTCAGTATTGTGTGACTTGGCTGGTGATTACTGTGAAGATCCTACAAGAGCCTAGGACTGCAGGGCTTCCTGGTAATGTTCAGAGCCATCTGAGCATAGTCAGATATCCAGCAGGACAAGGCTCTGGAAAGAGGCACAGCTGCAGCTTTGCTGGGTTCACCAAAGCACTCATTTTCTGCTGGCTGGGTGTCTTCAATTGAGCAGGAGTCAGGTATTGGGGCATGGACAGGCAGCATCTCCTTCCACATACAGACTGTCCAACAACAACTGCAGAGTGGTGGCAAAACAAACCCAGCAGATACTGATTTATACACACACACACACACACACACACATATGTTATTATATTGTATATTATTATGCATTATGTATTGTATTCTTACATATTTTATAATATTTCAAATCAAGATATTTCAGGTTGGTACCAGAGACCCACCAGTGGGATTGACACACCACTGAACCATGTACTAGGACAAGTTTTTCATATAGAAATGGGTAACCTCGTACAAGTGATGAAAGAGTTCGTGATCTGGTACCTCACCCTCAGCTTGCTGCACAGACCAGAGCTAACACCAGCTAAACCAGGCTGCTCCCCAAAACGTCCAGGATTTCACAGATAGTGCCAACCTTCCAACTGATGTTTTCAGCCTGCTACAATGCAGCAACAGCAAAATCAGAGCAGATTTTTCTCTTTGCTCATACCTTCCACTCACATAGTTTCCTATTTTACAAAGAGACTGATGCTATTTAAAATGCCAGATTCATTAAATCTTTTGTTTCCTCTAAATAAGAAGAAAATGGTTTCTCTCAATTTTATGGGAAGCCATCAATCTTTCACAAAGTGACTAACTGTGCGGAAGAAAATAAACATCGCTGTGTATGTAAAGCAGAGCAGAAAGGCTGCAGTCATGGGCAAAGAACTGCTTTCTTTAGCAGTAGCAACATATTAAAGCCAAATGTAGTCCACTGAAAGTGACATAAATAAGTGGATTTCCCATCTGAAACATTGTTTTTAGCAAGAGAAGCTTTTAATCCCCTTAAGTTCATTTCTAATCTGTCTTGGAAGTACTTGTCTAAAGAATATTACATTGATATAAAGGATTTAATTTATTAAAACTAAACAGCAGCCAGCACACTACTAAAGAATATCTTGTACACAGTACTCTCCCAAATGAATAGAGCTGCTACAGGTAGAAAAAAAAAACCCGCACAAACACATGGCACAGCATTCATTAAAAATTCACACATTATGTTCCTGAGCTCTCCTGCTTGCTGTGCTTTTCCCAATAAAGCAAACACTTTAGAATTCATAATACCTCTTTATCCCATGTGCACAAATGACCTCCTCTCCTTTATGCACCTAGCAAATGAACAAGTACAAAAGGGAATAGAGTAAGCAGAAAACTAAACATGCCCTCTCCTACCCAAGAGCATAAAGAGAGGGCAAGCAGAGGTTCTCTGAAGGGTTTAGAGCAGCCTTGACCAAGATGACAGTGCTCCCATCAGTTTTGGCCAGTGCAAGCTACGTAGGCAGCATCAATTATACAGTTTGTCAATCAATTAATTTTAAGGGCTCTTTCTTAGAATAGCAACTGAAGGAAACAAAAGCTGCCTTCAAACTACATTTAAATCACTCATTAACCACAGATTTGGCAGACTGTTTAATAATCAGCAAGAAGCCAACTACCAAACGATAAAATGGCCTTTTTTCTCTTCCTGAGGGTATGAAAATATCTCTGTTTCTAGCAGCCCACCTTGAGACACCATGAGACATCTTTCTGGTTTTTCCATGAGGGCATTTAGTATGTAAGGTGGTGTCCAAACACAATAGTGTCAAACAAGGCCCCAGAGATCTTTTAATCCTTCACCCTATTCATGGAAAAACTTGCAGAAATTTTCTGAAAATGAGCAACAGACTGTCGTAAGGGAAGATTTAGTCCACAAGGAGCAACCTCCACCTTCAAAAATGTAGTTACATATGGGGCCTCTTTCCTGAATTTTGCAGTTCAGTATAGTATAGGTCTTCAGGTTTTTTTTCTGTCTTGAAAAAAGAGACATTACTTATTGTGAAAATTCTGCTCTGCTCTGGCACACTGTGTGTGTTGTGACTCACATTACACCCATTGATTCCTTCTGAAGTCACCACGGAAGCTCACTGTTACAAGTGAGATCAGTATTTGATCACACATTGTTATCATGCTGGGTCTTAGATGGCATTGCACATGACAATTTCCATTCATTTCAGTTATGGCCAGCAGCCATCCTGCCTCCGTTTTGAGGTCACATAGCTTAAGTCAAATGGGGTCAGGATTGGTCAATGCTGGAAAGTCTCCAAAGAAAACCATGAGGCAGGCAGAGGTATTATTCAGGGATTAAGATTTAAACCTGCAGAGAAACATGTTCCTGAGGAGTCAGTCTCTTAGTAGGTGTTTTCTGTGAGGCAGTCTTGGGTTGGTGCTGATGCTGACTAACCCCTCGTGAGCCAGGAAGAGAAAAAAAAAGAAGTCATCAAGCCATGCTGGCTTTTGTCCTACTACACAATACCAAAGTGGAGTGATTCTCATTCTATTACCTACACACCTAGCCATGGCATTTCTAGCACCATGGACACAGCGTGGTGTGAGTAGGAGGACTGGCTTTCCTGACCTCTTGCAAAATAAAAAATGTCCATGAAACTAGGGGGCTACCATAGGAAAGCATCTTTCACTGGGTGTTATATACATGCAAATTCTAACGGAATAGCAAGGGCAATGCTATTCTTTAAGGAAAAAATTAATTAGCACAGAAAGTAAAGTCTTCTGCCTAATAGGAAATCCCTTTTATTCCTTGCATTCTTCCCACCATTTTAGATGGTGTTGTAGCACAGTCAAGTGGTACTTACTGACAATTTTATCTTGGGTAAAAGTCCATGAAAACATTAAAGCGTGAACAAGTCATCAAGTCAGTTTATGAATCAATATACAGATTTCCTCCATGCCCATAGCTGATTTCCATAACCATGAGCGTGCTGAAATCCTGTCTAGATGCCAAATCAATTTTTCTTATATATGAACATCACAGCTACTTGAGAAAGGGGATCTGTGCCAAAAACCTCACGCTCTTAACTAATTATTTCTGTGACTCCCCCCTTGCAAAGCACAATGACTGCCACATAAATACACACAACATTTATTAGGAACAGGCACACTTCCCACAGGTTCAGCCTGAGTGCAGCAACCTCCCTGACAAGCTCATCTTCCTGAAATGTGCAGCCAGCCTTTATCTCAAGAAATAGTTCTGCTTTTCCCAGGACTTTTTTGCTGTGAAATACTCAAGCACTTATCGTCTCAGGCAGCGCAGCCAGGAGGGTATGGAAATTCCCAGCTCTCCACGCATCCATCCTGCAAAGACAACTGTTGTCTGGCATTTGCTATCACTGGTCACTGCTCCTGGTCTTGCCCAGTGTCATTGTGGAGCTGCTGCCTGTGAGATGAGAGCAATACTTTATGTAAATAATGTCCAAGTAGAGGAACTAATCATTAATGCAGACTGTTCTGAAAGTAAAAGCAAACAGCATTTGGCAGGGAAAACTATTAATGAGACGGTAATCAGGGAATTCATTCTGCAAACCACATGGAGATTTGTAGGGCATTTCCTTGTGAGGCATCTTGGAGCAGATGTTGTGCAAGTGCCACTGATGTGGAGCAGGAGAAAAGCGGGGTTAAGGTACCGAGTCACTGCTGATGGCCAAGTACAGGGAAGACAACAGGTTGGCAGGACAGCAGGGCCTGAGGAGATATGGGCTGGTTTTTACAGGCTGAAACTATGCTGTTGTAATGAACTCCCATTGCACAACAGGGACAGCACTGGGGTAGGTGATGGTTTGGTCTTGGCTCCAGCCTCCAGTTGTTTTTGGGCTTTCTCAACTTCAGGCACCATTATGCTTCTGTGGGGGTGTAAATATGTGTATGTGTGTGTAAGCATGAGGAGCTAACTCTTGTCTTTCACAGGTGGCTTCTGTCATTGAAAAATAAAATGGATACAGAAGAGGAGGAAAATCCTTCCCTTGTGTTCCACACTAATATATGTCTTTGTTGAATTAACTGCTGGCCCCTGCCATCCCACCACCCACAGCCTGAGCTCTTGGCTACCCTTCCCCATATACTTCCCTTGAGAAAGAGTTTTCATCATTTCAAGCACTAGCAGTAACAAGAAAAGAAAATGTCCTACCCAAACATCTCCCACGTTGCTACATACATAAGTTACAAATTAAATATATTATGCAAAAATCTGAATCACTCATATAAAGCAAGAAGATAGAGTGCATTCCAGACTGCCTCGTGATGTGATGGGTATCTGAGGAACGTCTGCGGGAAAACTGCTTCCCTCATTAATAAGGTCTGGAGTACTTGTGCACTGTCTGTCAACAGTGCACTTACAGGACAGAATACCAGCCAATGGAAGGTTGACACTGGGTGGTTTTTTCACTGCCTGAGTCAGGACTGGAGTCCAGTTTCCCCAAAAATTTGAGACCAGCCTATTGCTATGCCACAGCTATGAGACAAAACTCTGGGCATTGAAGCACTAATTCTGTGGTACCTTCTGGTGCTCCATGGCCTTGAACCACCACCCAGGTTGGTACCCTGAATGGTGATCAGTCTCTGAGGATTTGTCTGAGTACACATAACCGGCACTGTCATGCTCTCTCCTGATTTATAGTTATGTTTCACTCCACCGGTGAGAAACCTCTGTCCCCTGTGCTGATCCTCCAGTGGGCACAGGATGCTGCCAGCCACGTGCTGCACACTGGGGATTATCACTCTCCCTCCCTGCCCTGACCCAGCTGAGCCACACAGGAAATGCCACAGTCATCACACACCACAAAGCCAAGCTTCTCCAGATTCCTGCAGGGGAGAGAACAGGAAAAGTGGGTTTTGAGCTAATGCTCTCTGCTGCAATGAGACTGAGCCTTTCCGAGAGGTCCCATGGAACTGTCCATGTTCCCTGACTCTTAACACTCAAAGACAGCAGTGCTGCAGGCAGGCTGCATCTCACCCAGCAGAGACCTTTTTACACCCTATGTTTCAGATCAAGCACATATGGTCCCAAGCTCTGTACGTCAGCCCATGGCACCTCTGAGATGGAAATTATCCAGTAATTGCTCCCAACACACGGGCAGTGCCACTTTGTAACATCATCTTGCCATTAGCAAATATAAGCTAAATACCTAAGTAGAAGTAAAAGCTACAGACAGGACAAAGCCTGCCTGTGTAACAGATCCATAGCTTGCCTGGGTGCTTGGTACATCAGTATCCTAATCAGTATCCTCATAATTCTGTTACAGCCTAACGGCCAATTCTTGATCTAATGGCATTAGAGCTGCAGAACTAAAACTCTTACTGTGACTCAGAACTGACTACATTCTACCTCTGTCTTGTAGTTTATATAAGGAGATCATAACCTCCTCTGGCACCATAAATAACCATGCCCCTGCAGCAGCAGAGCCAGGCACAACGGACGAAATCATCAAAATTGCTAACCAAACAAGCAGAAGGAGTTCTTAAAGAGCGGTTAGGCTTCCACATGTTTATTTTCAATCATTTCCACTGCAAGCACTGCCTTAGCTCTCCCAAAGAGCCAGGACACTGATTGTGCTCTCATTAAACAATGCCCTGTCATCAAGCTGAGATGCTGGATAAAATGCATGATTATTAATCCCTTCAACATAATTACAGATGACAAGAAAGAAAGAGGGGAGACAGCACCAGTGGAACAACTTTGCTCCCAAGAAGAGAGAAAAAACAAGTATGATTGCAGATGTTATAAGTGTTTCTAATTCAACTAAGCAGTATTTTATTTTTTTTCCAAGTAGCATCCATTGGGTTTTGCCAACATCTATGAACATACATTACGCAGTTAGTAAGGTTGGAATTCTAGTAAGTATAGAAGGAGGCAGTGTTTTTATTAAAAATAAAATTAACGAGCCTTTACTTCATCGACAAAATCAGTTTTTGCTTCAGCAATATGACAAACCTGCACGCAGAGCCTGGCTGATAAATTGGTGACCTAGCTCTAGTGTATGGTTTCCATGCACATTTTGTGAAGCTGTGGGTATGCCTTTGGCTGTCTTTCACTACTCTGAGGAGCCAGGAGCAGCCTTGGAGGGTGGTGTGTTGGTGACCAGGACAACAGTTTTCAGCTTAAAAGAGAAGGAAGTTGTTTGATAAGAAACAATGTTCTCTGTTCTCTTTTCAAGAGGCTGTGGAGACACCATGAGGTTAAGCTATGGACTTCCTGAAGGAGAAAAAGGGATGCAACGACAACAGCAAAGAGTCAGAGGTTCAGAGATCATTTACAAAGCTTGTGTGACTTCCTGGACTGCTGAGTCCAAGCTGAGGTGGCACACGTGTCTGGGAAAAGATATTCCTGAGTTACAGAAGAGGTGTCGGGTGAGCTGGGAAATGGGCAGAGGAGCAGGGCTACAGCAGAGCTGTGATAAATGAGTTACAAGACAGGAGCGGGAGCTGCGGGAACACGTGAGGTTTGCAGCTATGGAGCCTTCACCCCACAAGAATTGATACCAGATGACTCAGCCATACAAATCTGATACAGATCACACTGTGGGCATGTGACTGCTTCCACCAAATTAGATACAGCACATGATGTGAGCCTGTGCCAGCTTCACTCAGGCTGTTGAAAGACAGACAATAAGGATGAAGAGACTTAAAGACAGCGTGGAGAAGTCAACCACCACCAATTTAAACAGGGATCTTCTCCCCAGATTTTTTCCTCCAAAATGGTGAACAAGCTTAAACCTGTGGTGGTGGGATATACTGGGACAGTGCTTTGCATCACAGGGCCATGACGTTTTCCACTCAGTAGCTGGAAAAACAAAGCCAGATGAGCTGTGTCACTGACAGCAGCCAGTGCCGCACCGCATGCAGGCGGAGGGGTGTGTGACACTCCCACAGCACAGGGACTCTGCTCGAGCAGCTGGGAACAGAAGGAAAGGGGGGTGATTTCTACCTGAGACCCAAGGCAGCAGATGGTGTTTAAAAGTTTGACTTTCTCATGGCCTCACTGAAGAATATAGATCTAAAACTCAGATTATAATGCTTGCAGCATCCCAGCAATTCAGATTTGCAAAACCCTGAAGAAACCCATAACAACACACAGTCAAAAAAAACCCCAAACCAGCAACCCAGATGCCAGACTCAAACCTTCTGGTCAGTTAATTCAAGGCTATTTTTCATTTTACTTATCACTGCCACCAACATTTTGCTTAGTCTTGAAGAAAACATTGTCATTCCACAGTCAGATGTTTCTACATGTACATCCATCATGGCCTGATATATCCTGACCTAAGTTAAAACTTATGTTTTCTAAATTGTACTTTTATGTTGAGCAAGTCCTTGGGCTACACTGTTAAAAGTTTACATTGAAAAATCATTTATAATTGGTTTGTTTGAGTTTGCCTGCTTTGCCTGCTGCAAAGTCACCAGAAAGGGCAGTATTAATTAACAATGGCTTACATAGAGTCTAGACAATAAAAAGTAAATTATTTTGCCTTTTTTAAAAGCTTTAAGCATCTTACCAGTTCTAACAAATGAATCTTATATAAATTACATTTAAGGAAAAAAAAATGCAGTATAATTTACAGCAAAGCTGTTCCATTTGAATAATTTATTTTTTCTTGAAATATTTTCAGGATATACACACATTGCTCAAATAAAAATATGATTATTGTGAAATTGAGACAGCCAACAAAAAATTTTAATTTATTCCATTTGTTATGCAAAAGCTTGGTTGGAGAATTAAACAATAAATTTTAGTTTATTGCATAATGTCCTAAGTTTCACTATAAAAGACTTGTTTTCATTTTGGGTACATAATGATGATAGTTGCACAGAATTTTTAAATAGTGCACACAAGAGAAGACTTTCCAGAGCTCTAACAAACCCTTTGCTGCACATATTGTTTCAGCAAAATTAAGGAGGCAGTTCATCTGGGTTAGACATTGAGGGATTGAGCTTTTAGTTCCAAACATCCTTTCCAAGTATCTGACATAACTTTGCAAAGCCTTATTAAACATGAATTAATGAATCATTGGAGCTGATTTTATTTATTCACAATGTCACTGCGAAGAGACAGAGGAGTTTTGGATCATGGCACTCTGCAGCACTTGATGTTATTTTAGTTCATAATTGGTGGTGACGAAGCCACAAAACACTTAGAGCATTTGGCTAATGCCAAGAAAATATAATAGCAGGCACAGAATTTATCTTACGTCTACCTTCATTTGGAAGCAGATTGCTTTGTCATCCTTGAGGAGATTGACAACAGATCCCAATTTCTGTATTGGTTCAGATCATAACTCGCTGCCTGCCCAGCCCACATGTGTTGCAGTTTATCCTGCTGTCACCTGATACCCCGGAGGTCAGCACGGCGGGGGGCACCGGGGAAGGACTGACAATACAAAAATGACTGTGAGCAAAAGGCATTCTTCAGGGTTGATTCTGATCTCAGAGCAACCAAAGATCAGCATGTATTTAAACAGATAGGGTTACTTTAAATAAATGTACAGTAGCAAAAATTCCAGGAAACCCTAAGGCAAACTGGAAAAGATAATCTGCTCTGCTTCCTTGTAGCCCTTTCCTATTTTGTACTGAAAAAAACAAAGAAGTGGGGTTTTTTTTCCCAACACAAAGAACAGCTGAAATAAGGAAAGGAGGGAGGACTAACATACTTCTACCGCAGGGCTTTGCTCAGCCTGAAGACAACCTCTAACTCAAGAGACATTCCCTTCTTTCATTTCTCCCATTTTTCACTGACAAAGGCAACAAACTGTAGGCAAAGACAAGAAATGCAAAACTCCATCCTTGAGCTGTTTCTTGATCCCTTTCCTATTTTTACTTCCCATCTTCTAGTCTCTTACAGAACCATCCTTTCCCAACAGCTCTAGGCACATAATTTTTGAAGTAAATGAAGCTGATTGAGATGTTGCTGACCCAGGTTAAGCACAGATTCATGTCATGAAAGCTAGAGGAGCTGTATCAATATCAAACTGGTGTGAACAAAAGTAGAATCAGACCCGATGGTATAAAGGTATGGAAACATATATGTCCCAGTTGCCTTCTATTCACATCAGTTTAATGTTAATGAGGTGCCATCGGCTTCAGAGGAATGGTTTCTGGCTTACAGAAGAAGAAGCAATTGGAGATGCCAACAGTGCATGTGCTGTTTGGCACTGCTCTCCCTGTGCAGAACAGGAGCAGAAGTCCCAGGAATGCCTTTCCCTGCCTGACCCTGCCTGAGCCCTCTCCCCTGCTCCCAGCTGAGGCTATTCTTGCCCACCTACTCTAGCAAGAAGCTCCCACATATGTGCTTGGTGTCAAGCACAGCCATAGGGTTCTCCCCATCCTTTGGCACCACGTTCCGGTACGTGGCTGGGGAACAGTGACTGGCTCCGTGGCACAGCCCCTGTTTCCACACACAGCGTACTTGCCCATGAGTCAGCCTCAAGGGCTTATTTGTACCTAGTCTTGCTGCCAGGTTAAAGAGCAGTTACCACAGGCAAAGGGAAGGAAATATTTTACAGGTTTGTAATTCATTAAAGCATTGGACCTGTTCCAATACGAGTCTACTGTTGGGTAGGAGAGAAGACATGTTCAGACTGTGGTCTACAATGACACACTTGTAGTATTTGTGAACATTTCTAGTGACTGAAACTATTTTCTGTGAGTTCTGCCTGTGCCAAGAGACTCAAGCACACAAATTCGAGGTAATGCCCTTTTGCTTGCATGATTCAGGTAAGCCTGAATTTCAGGTTTTAATGGTAGATTTAAGGGGGTCACTTCAACCGTGCACTGTAAGACAAACACTCCTGAAACAAAAAAATTCCAGCATAGCACAAACAACAAAATCACCTTAAATCTCTCAGGTGTGGTTCTTTGGTGCCTTAAGTGATTTCTGTGCATGTGAAGGAAAACACTTCAAGGATCATTTTGCTGGTATTATAGTTATACCTTTACCTTGTTGGAGAAAAGAGTTCTTGTCTTTCCTCTTTTAGAAAATCTGTAAAATAGAATTTACAAGACTTCAGAGCCTTTGGCCAGGATCCAGAAATCTGTACATATCTTCCTATTAATCAGAAATGAAAAGTTTAAGTAGAAGTCAGTAAAATTGTGTCTTCTGACAAAACTGATGACCACCTCGTTGGCTTTGACACCACTGACTTTAGATATCAACCTCAGTCTCCTGTTACTTTCCATCTTTTCCTAATCAACATCTTTCACAATATAAATAAAGACTTATTTGTTTTTAAAATTCACAGAAAGCTTTAAATTCCTTCTCTGCTTTCAAGAGGAGGCAACATATGTGCGACCCTGGAAAAAAATTTAGAAAAATAGAAATGCATGTGCAAAGATTTACAAAATGCATGCGGAATCAAAAATATTACATGTTCTGATTTTCCTTCTAATTCTTTACATGCTACTGTCAGAATATCCCCCCAGTTCATCCAGCGTCAATGTGTACACACTTATTCAGTGATTTATACAACTTAACACCAATAATTATACTCAGCACTGAATGTATGTTTCAGAATAATAGCCAAATAGTTATCCTAAAAGGTAGAAAGGTTGAAGCTAAAGTAAGAGGAAAGAAGAACCATAAAACAAAAAATAGATTCTCCTGCTTTGCCCAGGCTGTAGCTAAATGCACAGAGAGTAGAAGTAAGTCTCCCAGGAATGTATCAAACCAAGCAACATAAATGCAGCCTCATTGCACAGAGAGTCAGCAGCAGTGCTGCCAACCTCCAATAGTCACAAGTCAGAAATGATGTCCTAGAAAACCAGGAGACATTAAAGCTCAATGAATGTAAATGTTCATTGTATTTGTTTGTGAAGTTTACATTTGAAATTCACACTCAGAAGCTTTTTGCTACCCCTCTGAAGCCTGAAAACATTTATTAATAGCTAAGCTTCTCATATGACACTAGGAGCCCAGGAATTTATAGAAAACACTAAACACAGAAATCTTCGATGGGCAAACTCGACAATTCTGAGAGACAAAAATTAAACAGGACACAAAAGCCACGCCACCATGGCTGGAAACACCCTGTAGACCTGGCAAGAAGTGATCCAATGGGATCAAGTGCCAGTGTGGGGCCAACCATGCCAAATCACACAGTCACGGGACGGCTGGTGCTCTTCAGCCCTGGCCTTGGGGTGACATGTCTACTTCTGGTTCAGAAAATTTGAGAAAGTCTCTTCTGAGTAAATGGAAAAGAAGAGAAAGTCAAAAGTCATACACTCTTTCTGAAGATGATGGTCATAAAGTCAGTGCTTGACTTCGTGTGACAGTAACTGTACAGAGGTCACTATCAGATGGCAACAGGCAAAGGGACCTGAAGCCATTAGCACTGGGGGCAACCAGCACAGCCAGCATGCCCAGTCAAGACATGCTTCTTATTCCCAGAGGCCATCCAGGTGGGGGGCAGGGTCCCTCAGGAGGCTGTGAAGTTCCCATCTCTGGAGGTCTGCATATTCCCACTGGATCAAGCTCTGAGCAGCTTGGTCTGACATTCATTTCTGCTCCAAAAGGAGCAGTTCTGCCAAGGTCATTTCCATTGTGAATTACACTCTGATTCTGTATTGTAACAGTAATTGCCCTGACTGAGAACAAACCATCATCCTCTACCATGTTTCACAGGATAAAGTATAAATAAATAGACCCAAACACAAGCAAATACAGACAGAAAATTGGAGCTCACATATTAAAATCCTTTTGCCACTCAAGGGACCCCTTTTTAGGCAGCATTTGATTGAAAAGTGATTGTCCCTGTCTCCCAGGTGCTTCTCTCTCTACAACACCTGACAGCCTCCAGGTTGCTGCCCTGCTCATGGTTCCTGTGCTCCAGCTCAGCTCACACTCTCTCATGCCCATGTCAGGATACACCACCCAGTGATGAAATCTGCTGTCACCCAACACCACGGCAAAAGCCCCAGCCAGAGCAAAGCAAGATTTCACTCCCGTTATGGGTAGGAAGCTCTGCAGCTCCCCTTAGAATGAATTAGGAAGGACCTGCAGTCTCAAGCAAAGCCTGTTTCAGTGACTCTTTGGTGAGATAATGCCCTGCATTTCCAGCCTTCACCACGGACAATGCACACAGTATTGGAGTTTCTCGCGGTACCGTCAGATGGAAGCTCCCGACAGCCTCCTGTTGCATTGTCCCTGGTATGGAAGAGCTGAGAGTGTTTAACAAAAGCCAGTCTTTCCCATAGCCAGATCCATAGGGCACACCAGCAGATCACTTAGCAGCTCCCAGCAGCAGATAGACAATAAATAAATATATCTATAACTTTAAAGAATAAAATTTTATTTTCTACTTTAGGATCCAGGCGAAATGGCTCACTGGCCAGTAGAGTTATACAACAATTGACTTCCTTTCAAGCTGTAAATTACAAGATGGCACAACCACAACTATAAATATGCTCCTATCATACTGAAAATAAGCTTTGCTTTCAATTAAGCAGTTGTTAAAAGTAAGTCTCTTTTTAAAGAACTGGCTTATGATATGGGTTATTTCTTCCTTGGCATTTTTAGTACATAGGACCTTAAATTTAGGTTACAAAACAATCAGCCTGACCTTTTCCCAGAGCTTTAAATCCTGGACAATTTCCATGGCACTCAGAGGTTGCTCAGTGCTTTTGAAAACTGGACCATTTCTTTCAATTTTAGGAATGTAACTTCCAGGTACCAGTCCTGACAATCCCAAACTAATGTGTTTCATAAAATAGTAGTTTTCTTTAAATATAGACAATTATAGACAAACCTTTATGGAGTGAGATATATAGCCAAAAGTTTGAAGGGCTTTGTGTCAGTAGTACTTCAACAAAACTCTAAAGGCAAGAAGCACCAGCTATCAGAAAGTTTTTAAAAATACAGATCATCTGCTTTTCCACCTCTCCAAATGGAATTCTGAAATGTCATCAGTTTAAAGTCTCAGATGAGAAGATATTTTTATCCATTTGAGAGAAAAAAAATCCATTTCCCATGCATTAGATTCATGTGAAACTCTAATGTTAGAGGCTGTGTCCATCCTGCTCACTGATATAAATTGTACCCTGACAATCCCAGTGATGGGGTTGGAAGTGGGTTGAGCACCACAGCATCTCATAAGATGGCTCCTCAGTGCTATTCCTGCAGATAAGATATAATTTGTGCTCCCCTCAGGCACCAAAGGCAATGTACAAGTGCAATAACCTTCTGAGTATCCCAACATTTACAAATAATTGTAAAGACCTGCTAATATGGTTTAGTTCAGCAACTCAACAGTGCTGAGTGCTGACAGAAATGACAACTAAGAAAGTATTAAACAGCCTTTAAGATGTCTTGAAGGAAAAGGCTTGTGAAGCAGTTACTCCAAGGAACAAGTAGTGAGAAGCATGTTGAACATTTTATAATTGGGGCCTCTCCAGCCCCATGTTTTGTTCGTAGACCGAACAAAAACCAGTGTTTTGGGTTTTGTAAAACTCCTTAACAAATGGGACAAGAAATACAATGGTGAGGTTATAGTACAATCATAAATGTGTTGTTTACTCATGTTCAAATTTCATTACTTAACTGATATGGAGGCTGAATAAAGGAAGATTCAGTGATACTGTGTATGTATCTGAACAAAGGGACTTTTCATATTTTCTCACCCACTCATTCATGCCTTCTGAACTCTTCTACAACCCTGACTAAACAGTTTGTCTGAAACAGGGTACTAATAACAAAGAAATATCTTACACTTCTCCAGTATTTACCCCTGTTCTCCCCATACTCCGTAAATAACACATATTTTCCCTTGCAGCCACAAATTTAGTTGAACTAACACTCATGAGATGAAACAAGTCAAAGCACAGGTATATTTTAAATGTACTTAATCACAGGGATAGAGGTAAAAACAAGGCAAAATTTTATCAGCATTAATAAAAATGGACTTTTTGACAGACTGAGTGAGCAGTGGTTCCTGAGCCCCAAGCTTCAAGGCCTCATCAGCATCTGGTGCTGTCTGCTGGCTCTCAGCAGTCACATGCAAAGCAGGTGGCAGAAACCTTCTTTAACAGTTTTTTTTTTTTTTTTTTTTAAAGTTTCAAGAGGTTACAGAGTCCTACAGGACAAATTCAGGACTTTGATAGAAGTATTAGAATAGCAGTTGATAGAAGTACTTAGAATAGCAACTAGTACGAGGAACACTGTTTACACACCAATGGAACAAGTGACACTGAAGCCAGAACTGTCAAACATCTGACAGAAAACCAGAAAAAAAGGGAAATCTAGGTAAATTGATGCCCCCTGTGTTAATCTCACTGAAATTAATAATGCAAAGTGATCAAGAGAGAAAAATTTTTGGTGTCAGCTGAGATGATATTTTGCCCCATTTCCCTCGTGTCAGAGGCAGGGTGTGCAGTGCCTCCTGATTCCTCCAGCAGAGCCCTGGATCCCCACTTCCCTTGCCATGCCAAGCTGTACAGTGGGAATTTGTTTGGTACCAATTTCTGCCAGTGGAATGCACAGGAAGGCATTCCAGCACTGGTTCCCAGAGCCATCATTAAGGCCTGGAAGGCCCCACCAGATTTCAAGATGTGTTGAAGGTCAAATTCTCTGTGGAGTTGTTGCCATCTGTGGCAACACTTTCAAGACATCTCAGCAGGAAAGCAGTTGCCATTTTTGTACTAAGAAAGCACATTAAAGCTTCCATTCATTTTACTTTTGAAGCTGGATAGGAGTTAGGGAAGTAAATAATTATTAACTTTCTGGTTTGCTACATATTTCCTTTATCTGCCTCTGCCTCAACTATCCCATCCATTAAATGGAGTTATCATCAATTTCATCCTACATGTTAAAATAAATCTCCAAAAACTATTAAACACTTAAACCATAATGTTTAAATATCAGAGAAGAAGAAAGCTTGTATATTGCTTAAAAGAAACAAAAAAGAAAAGAAATCAAAAGCTATGCTTTTAAGGTTTTTTTTTTTCCTAATTATCACTGTGAATACATTCTTCTTTCATAAAAATGTCACTTTATACACTTATATTAAATTTATTAGATGTTTTCATGTAATGCGTATTTCTGAAAAAAATGCATGTTGCCAACAAAAAATGAGCGCTGAGTAAGAGACAGTTACCCATATTTTATTCTTCTGGAAGTGGAAAATCCAAGCACATAAATCAAAATGACCCTAAAGCAGTGACCAGCATGCCCTAAGCAGATCAACAGTGGTTTCATTGACCTCCAGACTCATAAGGGTCATATTTTCACACAGATGAACTGGTCTTGAACTGCTTTGCCATTGCATTGTGCACAAAGAGACCCCAGCCACAAAGTGTCTCTGCTTTCTGTTAGGGTAACCTGGATCACTTCCCAAAACAAAAAAATCAAAGCCACATTCCATTTTAGAAAGTGTTTGTCTGTCCTGCCTGGATCCCTTTTTTCTAGTCTTTTCATTAATACATTTGCATGAATGTGCTGTTAATATTCATATTTAAAAAAAAACCAACACAATAACCACCCTCAGAGATTGTTATTACAGATTTTTCTTTGTTTCTGAAGATTTTTCCAGGGCACTTTTTCACACTTGTGAGACTCCACCTATTCAATTAGTGCAAAAACTCCGGGCAGCTTGCTTGAAAGCTGTGGGCTTTCCTTCTAGTAGACACGCACTTATGGGTCCCTTACATCACAGTAGCATTTAACAAATGTTCATGTAAAAAACCTTGCAGCTTTCCTGCTTGGCGGGAGGGAGCACTGAGGCACTGACTATAAACAGGAGGTTCAGCCCCTCTGCTGAAGGACACCACAAAGCTTACATGCCATCAGGGTTTCCTAAATATACTTGTATAATGTTCAACCAGTGGGTGAGCCTTGTTTGTCTCCCAGCATCAGATGGCATCCAAGGCTCTCGCTGGCTCTCAGCACAGGATGAATTTTGTTAAAAACAGAGCATGCCATGGCTGGCTCTGCAGAACATCTGCGGCACAGGCAGGAGCTGAATCCAAACCAGCTAACTCCCAGTTTACTGCTTTAATCAAAAACTCTGCTTCTTGCTATCCTGTAGCATTCCTCTACACACTTTTGGGAGTGCTCCCAGGGCAAGATGGAGAAACAACGAATGAGGGCAGGAACAGACAGAAATGAGAGGCTGTGCAGGGTAGGTCACCTCCTGCAGGTTCTCATCCTTACCCTAGGATTTTATTAAATAATTGTGGAAGCTTTGGGGGTGACTTCTGTGGCAGAACTGCAAAAGACAGAGGCAAGGTTTTGCCTCTTTCAGAAGCCCACATTTTGTTTCTAATTTCAGTGCCACCATTCATATTAATGAAAAATGCACAATGTTTTTGTTGCCTTCTTTTTTTGCAATGGAAGTGATTTCTCTCTGTCAAAATCAATCATCATATCAGTTTTAATCAGATAAAGCTCTTGGCTTCTACTATCTAAATTGCCCTTCCCACAGTGCCTAAGACAAGCATCAGTGCTCCATCACAAAATAAATGTGTTGATATTTGATAGCTCATTTGAACACGATGGTATTTACATCTTAGTTGGTTAGATTTTCATTTAACACAAGTTATGGGTTCACATTGAAAATAAAAACAATACTTCTCTGTTCCTCTTGCCATTCATGTCTACTTTTGTTTCAACCTAAAATAACACATTGCTGGAGGGTATTTTCTTAACACTGCCAAGCCTGAATGCAAGCCCTGTGGAAAATGTTTGTGTTGGGCTTGCCATGGTCCAGGCTAATAACAACGTGATGATGTATAGGTGAATTCCTGCTCCTCAAGTCCTCTGTGACATACGGATTAGGTCTGCCCTTATCTTCTAAGACATCTGGATGAGTGTCTGGGTTTTAATTTCACAATGAAATCACAGGGGACTTGAGTTATGTTATGTGCTTATGAACAAAGTGGAATATCCCTGGTAAGGGCAAGAGTGGATTACCTTAGATAACTCTACTTA
The DNA here is from genome assembly GCF_009650955.1 of Corvus moneduloides. Taxonomy (NCBI): domain Eukaryota; kingdom Metazoa; phylum Chordata; class Aves; order Passeriformes; family Corvidae; genus Corvus; species Corvus moneduloides. Next base: position 10,610,548 of record NC_045487.1, read on the forward strand.
AACCAGGGAACATTTGAGAATGTTGAAGAAAGGAAAGAGGTTCCACCAATAAAAACAAACACAGGCTTAAATTTGTGTTCTGTGTACTAAACATTTTAAAGCTCCTGGAGGCTGAAATATGACCACATGTAAATGGACTGATAAAGCTAAAGCAACTCTTGAAAAACCAGATCAGGCTTCCCAGGACAACTACCAGCACTAAATCCTAATGGCATGCATAAATCATTTGAAGACACATTTATTCAGAAGATGCCACTTTAAAGTCAAAATACTCTGCTTTAATCACCAGAAATAGTATGTGCATGCTAACATTTGCAGAAAATGCTCTAGGGCAACATGAAATTAGTATTTTAAAATTCCTAAATACATGCTTTTCCTAAGATGAAGACTTTTATCTATTTATGCCCATAAAACTGTCAGGAAAAAAAAGACCTGTGAGAGCGTAAAAGGGTCAGTCCTGCAGACTACAGCCCAGCCATGGACAACATTAAAAACATCAAAGTTCATATGATGTTCATGGTTAGGCTCTGAGTGTTGCAGAGCTGAATAATCAGCTTGCCAGGCCCAAATCCTGTCATCCGGGACTATTGCAGCTTCCCAGCTTCACTGAGTCTCTACTCTCTTTCTGCAGCCTTTGTAGACATTTCCTCCACACTCTCAGTCCCTAGTCAGGCTGTAATCCCAAGGGTCCAAGCCTACCTTGCTTACTCGTCATCATGTTAATATCTGTTTGGGTCTGCAAGGGAGCCCAGGCTCAGCACCCTGGAAAAGGGCTCTTCCACTGCCCATATTCAGAAACACAGGAGAAGCAGGAGGGAATCAGACTGAAAGCCTGAAGGATCCAGGCTTATTTTCCAGTATGGCTGCAGACTGTTCCCTGTCTGCTTGTGCATTTAAGTTGCAAAAGTGCTGAACACTTGCAATGAGGAAAAAAATGAAGACACAAATTATGGCATTGAGAGGAAAACCAACAAAATTCCATTTTGTTTAACACATTAACCACCTGTCTTCTAATCTATTAAATTAAAAGCAATCCAGACATATTGAAAGCTTTTAGTAAACCACAGAGATTAATACATACTTAGGAAGGCTTCTGTTAATACAGTATTAGTTCATAAGTGTGCAACCAGTGATTCCATTTTAAATAAGTAACAACATAACCTGCAAAAGTTGCTGATTTTTTTCACCTCAAATATCAATAGAAAATGTTTTAGGCTTCACTGAAAACCATGGAAAAAACTTTTATTGACTTTGGTGGGATCAAGATTTCACCCAATAACTTTTCAATTTTCAAAACTGCGAACAAATAACACATTTTCCTTTTGATTTAAATACTCTACTCACAACTTCTCTGCCTAGATAGGAAAATATCTTTAAAACTAAGTGTCTGTGCTTTTCCCATATAGACAAGTTGTTCTATTTAGGCTAATCCAGTCATGAAAAGAGCTAAATGAAGTGTCGAGCTTTCTTTTTGATCCTCGGTTTAACAAGAGTTTTAATCAGTAATAGATCTAACATACGTGTGATGCTCTGCAAGCAAAGCAAGAAAAGTTTATCAGTTTTCTTTCTGAGCACTTCACCTGCTTACTTTGCTTAACAAGCAGTCAAAACACAGATCCTGTTGTTATTGTTCCTACGTTAGATACAGACGGGCAGCTCCATGCAACTAAACTTTCTCTAAATGTCTGTGACTGCAGCCTACAGACTGCAATATTTCAAGGGGAAAATGCTAAGTGAGACACTGGCCCTGGAAAAATGAATGTAGTACAAAAGACATCATTATATGTCTTTATGTGTTATTCACAGCTATTTCTTAACAAAGTAAAAAGTCTAATAGCCCACCAGAGAGACTCAGACCAAACTTGTGAGCATAGATGTTCTGCTTGGCTGGAAACCTGGTGGGGTCCTTTGGTATATGAAATTACATATCACTCTGATCCATTTGAAAGACACAGAGATGGCTGAGATTTACTTTTTTCATTTTGCATGGAATGCCCACTGGTCTGGGTAAGGTAAACAGCCACTGAGGGCTGTCAATCTCACTGAAGCTGTTTCCACCACCAGGTGCCTGCTGCACTCTTCCAACAGCAATTGCTCCTCTGTACTGAGGGGTGGAAGGGGACGTTCTCAGCCTCTCAACTTTACAAACAAATATATTAGCCTAAACTACTGGTAAAATGCTGGGGTAACCTTTCCAGTTGTGCCATTAGGGCAAGCAGCTGGGCGGCAGCTGTATCTCCGAATCGTGCATTCATCACTGGGAGCTGTTGTCAAACGGAAACTGAGTCAAAGCCCTAAAATCAGCTCTGAGGTTTTAGTGTGTGGACAGGAGCCAGGTCAAGTGGCTAAAGCATCAGGACTTAACATCACACCTTCTAGAACAGAGTGGATTGGTGAGAAGGAGTTTCCTCATCTTTGACAAGTTAACAGGTATGCCTGAGGATGGAGGCAAAGCTCCAATTTGCCAGAGGAAAGCAGGAAAGCTTCCAAGACCAAGCGGACCGATCTACTATCTCTAATGACTGTGGATAGGGTGAGCAAATTTGCTTTCAGTGTTCAAATGAAGGCTCTGGTGCTGAGAACAGCAGCAGAACCCCACCCACCCCTGAGATGCAGTCTCACCTTTCCCGTGCAAGTGTGTGTGGGCCCACCTCAGCCACACACCTCCTGTTGCTCTGCAGCTGCCAGCGTGCTCGGTCTTGCCAGCACAGGTACACCTAGAAGGGCCAATCTTGCAATCGTTTACTCAGACAGGTGGGTTGCACATAACTAATGAGCTGCTAGCATCCCAGCATGTTAGACAATATGCTGACAATGTCATAACATTATTTCATCCTTCTTAAAAGATAAGACCCAGCCTGTTCTAACCTGCTCGGGTCATTATCTTGTTACCACAAGATGCCCTGTCACTAACCAGTTTAGCTTAATGTAAAGCTATAATTTGCACTAAAATGAATTATGTATTGTTTACAGTTTACCATTAAATTACAATGAACAAAAACAAGCACCTAGGATGCCTCTTTCAAAGTCTTCCAGATGAGTTTAAATGTACACAGAAACAAATGTCTTGATATAAAAGCATTAGAAGTAGGCTGAAACTTGGTTGACTAATTTTCACACTAACTTACTTAAAAGCCAGAGAGAAAACAGTGAAGATCTTTATTCAGGCCATCAAAAAGCCTGACTGCAAGTGTTTCCAATTTGCTTTAGTAATTAAATCGAAAGAAGTTTAAGGGTTTTTCACCCAGGTCATTTACTACTTTGGAATTTTACTGCTTGCTTTGCAAAGAAAACAAACTGGAATGAGTCACTGGTGAGCATAAAGAGTGGATGAACACTGCTAAACAAACCAAACAGTGAGCTCAAGTGGATAGAGAAAACACAAGTCAGAATTCTAAATATGGATCTGAGAATAGTGTAAAAGGATTAGACGTCTTTGTCACATGAAGAGCAAACCCACATGCCAGCATGCCTTTCCAGTGCAAGCAGCCACTGATCAAAGTAACATCTACCAGTTTGTAAATATGCTAATCTTCATGTTTACACAAAAGTGTCAGCACTTGCTTTACATCACAAAGAGCCTCATACAGTTGAAGATTAATTACTTCCAACACTGAGATAGTGTGTAAATACTGTTTTCACCAGAACCCTACCTTTTGCTGTGTTTGCACAGCTCAGCAGAGGTGTATGTTGCTAAGACAGATAATTCAAGGACACTTACAAAGTGTCAAATATCTGGGATAGGTAGACTTTTGACAGGTATTTTGGTGATTGTGTGGAGCCAGGATTAGGCAGGTTTAGGCTTCATGTTGCAAGTACTGGATTGAAAAAGTATTTTTGCCTTTTTCTCTGAATTTTAGCTCTGAATAGAACTGTCTACCCTAAACCTGATTTGTGCCTTCAGCTTTTACACTTATATGTGATTACAAAATATTTAAAACTAATTTTTCCACTCTCTGGCTTCATATCAGTTTCCTTCCTTATAGTGGCTTAAAGCCACCTCACAGTCCACTGGGCTCTTGGCAGCATCTGTGTCTGCTTGCTGAATGCTCTGTTCTAACTCTTGTTAAAAGAAGGATAAGAGCTATGATGGGGACACACAAACACATCATTTTCTAATAGTGAATTTTAGAAACCTTCAGCTGTGGTATAAAACAGGAAAAATAATTACAATATGTGCTGAGAATGAGAAATCAGTACCTACTGCTGCATTGTTGCAACAGGGAATGACGATAAGGAGATGAAGCCAAGGCAAGACTGGATTTCCAAGGTTCACGTGCTTAAGTCATGGCTTGCAATATCTCTTTAAAAGATATTTTACATTTTCATTTTCATTACCATGTACTCTCTACAAAAAAACCCCATGGTGACAATTCTAATACCAAAGGGCTATGAGCAATAATTTAAAAAAGGAAAAAAATTCAAACAGAAATTCTCTTCACCTCTCCCTTTTTGTTAGTGCTCAGCACAATTGCCACAAGAATGTCACTACTTGCCAACAAATATTATCATGTTTGTTTCCTATTCTAAACTAAGAAAAAAGCAAAAAAGAAGTGGGATGTTGGCAAATGCTAGCATTATAAGATTGCCAAAGCAAACAAGAGCAAATAGATGAGGGTAACCGGGAGATTTAAAGACAAGAGAATCTAATACAATGTTTAGAAAGTGAGAAAGAAATGGCTTCCATGTGAAACACCAAACCTGAGTGGACACACTTCCATATTAAACGTTCAGCGAGGCATTTTACAGGAGTACTTGCTGCCCAAGTCAGCCAGTCTTGCATTTCCCTCTTTACTGTACATGCGACAAGATAACAATGGCACCAGGAAGTGCTCTCAAGGCACAGGGGCTGGTGGCAGCCAAGCAAAAGAGACAAGGTGACACCTAGGTTGCTCTGTTCCCAGTTGCTGTCCCCAGGATGGCAGCTGGGAGCCTGCAGCCCCCATCCCCGGGCAGTGCAGCCCAGCAAGAGCTGCAGGTTGAGCTGCACCAGCTTGGGCACATGGCAGAAACAACATGTGCAGCAGAGACTGAGGCTGCTGTGGTTAAATCAACATGCTCCATCTCACGTTGTCATAGGGCAACACAACCATCAGATTAATTACTAATTACAATGGATTGCTCCTAAGTAGGTTCACAGCAATAATAGTAATAAAAAGACTAAAAGAAGCATTATTAGCATAGTTAATTATATGACCATTGGCGAGATTATTGATGGAGATACAAAATGCTGTTGAACAAGAAAGATACGTTTGACATTGCTTAAGAGAAGCTTTGCTGTTGCTTCACATCTTTTTGGATTTTTCTAATCATCTCATCTGTGTTCCAAAAGTGCAAAAAAACCAGTAATTATCTCTGTTTGATCTTTGACTAACAATTATTTATGAATCTAATGGAACAACAGTGTTTCTAAAATGTAAGTAAACCCAGTAATCTTTATCAGCATAAAATCTTCAGCCACACTGGACTGGGTTATGGGAATCTGTTGTGTTATGAAAGCATACAATAGTAATTTATTGGTTTAGTCATAATCCTTTCAGTAGTCCAGATTGCTGTTGCAAATTTGTTAAAAATCTGCTACCATTCACTGAGCAACAGTACAACACCTGAAGCAATAACATGGGTGGGGAATGTAAAGGAGCACTTGGATATTCATGCGTGGCATGAGTTAGACAAGGCCACGGGAAAAGAGCTGAGAAAGAACAATGTTGCACAAACCAGACAGAGATTCCTATTCTCCCACAGCATATATGCAATTCAATCTCCAAACGGAGACCAGTTTAACTTTTCAAATGCTTCAAGAGTACAAAAAAGAATTATTCACTCAGCAGTTATTTTTTATCCTTTACAGAGTGGCCATGCGCTCCCATGAAGGACCTACTGCAACGACACACCACCTGCGTAAAACCACAGCCTCATGTGAAAACTATTTACATAGTACACACTATTTTCCCTTTAATTTTTCTTTATTTGGTGCACTTGGCAATACATAGCTCACAGCTCAGTCAGCCAGTTACCCTAGTGTTTAACATGGCAACTTCAAGAATAAATATTAATATTTTTATCATCTAGTTTGGCAAAGGAACTGAGGAGCAGCTGCTGTATGTACTACTGCCTTCAATTCATATCCTGAAACAGGCTGGACTTGACAGCCCCCCTTTAAAATACCCTAGAAGGAAGACCTCTGCTGGAGTTTAACTTTGGTGGCAGGTACAATTACAGGCTCCCATTGAGAGGAAGACAGAGTTGTGATCAAGTGATATAGATCTGTTTTCAGAGCAACACTCAGCAAACAAACAATACTCCCAAGCACTTCAAGGGAACACAGGACAGCATAAATGGCTGTGTTAGCACGTTTGTCTCAACATGACTTTTTGGTTATGTTCTGATCACTTACTGCTAGTCATCATATTTTATGGACCTCACCCATGAACACTAACATGCAAACCGAAATTTAGGACTCCTGACCTTTAACACAAAATGGCCATAGGTGTTCCCACAGCTGTTAAATATACCTATGTTTATGGAGCCATAAATGTAGTGCAGGTGAAGTTTCCAATGATGTAATAACAACTTCCATCGCTGTGCAGTTTGTCATTTATACAGCAGTGTACCATCACCGGTGAATATTGTTTTACAATAACAGCACAGGTTCCTACGATTAAATCACTCTTTCTTCATTTATGAGTCATTCGACCTTTAACCTCTCAGAGGAAGATCAAACCACTTCTTAAGGCCCCATTCTTTTAACCGAGAAGCACAACAGTTGGTTAGATAACTAAGGAGGTTGGTATGTGCCCCCAGGGTTTCACAAACAACTGTCCTAGATCTTTTATAAGATAATCTTAACATAATCATGTAGCCACAAATTGTCGTGTAAATTCCCAATTAAAAGCACCAAATAGGAGCTGTAAATCACGATACAACTGCCACCTTTTCAGGACTGAAATACAGTTTGAAAAGCAGCAGAGAAGCTCTTGTTTGTGCTTGTTCTAGTACTCAACACACCAACAGCAAAACAGTTCATTTGATTTACAAAAGAGCGAAAAAGTGACAGGACAACTAAAACTACTCAAAATTTAACCTAAGCAGCAACAGAGAACACAGAACTTACAAAACTGTTCCATCCCCATTCAGGACTGTGCTTGTAAAAATGAGCATTTGTGTTGGCATGGCTCCACACCCACTCCTTGTCCCAATTTACATCAAACTGCAGCATGCTCCTGTTGGAAGGATTGATGGCAATTTGGGGGATGGGAGGAGATTTTAAGAAATGGCAGCTTGATTACAATATAAATGTTAGAAAAATAAACAGTCATTAAAGCCTTTTATCCGTGGCTGATTGGCTTCATTCCACAAACTTTAGCAAAGTTTGAGTCAGACAGAGCTGAAGACACCCCATCTGCCACAGCGCTTTGGCCTTTGTCAGGGATCCAGCTGAGCTGTGGGTACCCACTCACGGTGGGTGACATGTGTCCATCAGAACACAGATCTCCAGCCTAGCTTCACAGGTCCTCATTTTAAGACATCTGCTTTTATTCTGCCACCACCAAAATTCAGTCTCTGTTTCCTTTGGGAAGATCATTCTGTAGCCCAAATTATGTCAGGACTAGGCTTTAGTGCTAAGCATCTTGGCTGCTTGTCACACTCACTTGAAGACGCACATCCCTTCCCTGCAACGTCCTTCCCCACTCTGGCAGCCAGAAACATGATTAGAATGGGTTTTATAGGTGGTGCATAAACAATCCCAACAATTAATTACAAAATTTTTAAAGCATTCAGCAAATGTCTTAGTTGCTGTCATCAAGCAGTCAACAAATGCAGATCGCGCTTTTCTCCTCCTACTTCACACTTTCCATGTTTCCCAACACTTGCCAGAGTGTTGTGGTAATAGATGCAGACAATAGATGTTTTACTAAACATGTCCTTGATATCTGCATAATCTCCTTTAATATATATCATTAACTTGGGCCAGTCCCATGTTATTGCTTCCTCAACACTGCTAGCACATCATGATCTGGAAGGAGTTATTTATTGCTCCAAGAATGTGACTGTCTCGCCCGACCAGTCAGACCTCAAAATTTTACTTACTTGTCCATCTTAGCTACTGTTCCCTACAGTACCTAACGAAGAAAAGACAAAAATGAGACATTGCAGCCACTGGCTTGCAATATAACATTCTTCCCAAACACTTTTCCACACTGATAATGTCTGAGCATTTGCAAATCCAAGGTTATGGAAATGTCTTGTGATCACTAATAAAATCCCTCCTAAAGAAATTTTTCAAGTGTACAATATAGAGAGATAATAATTTTTTTTCAAGCGCAAAACTCATGCTTGTGAGGTGCACAGGACAAGAATCCTCTGAGGGGAACCTCAGTTATCTCAGGACAGAAGAATTCCAGAACTACAGAGGGGACACCTTCCTCTGTGTTATCTGGTAAAAATTTGCATTTGGGTCACATGATAGAAACAAATTGCCTTGGCAGGAATGTGGAGAAAACAATAGTAAGAGGCACATGGTGAAGAACCAGAATGGTCAAGTGGTGGGCAAGGCCAAATTCTCAACCTGAGTAATCTGCAGGAAAGCAGAGTTCAGGGAGTCAGAGCTCTTTCTCTTACCCCAGGTTTACTGAATGACTACAGTCCCCAAACAAAGAGCCTTGGATGGAAATGCTCAGATTGGAAATGGCTGCAAAGAGCCTGCAGTGAGGAAATTCTTGGATGTCTATCCAGGGCCCACATCTCACAAAGGAAAAACAAACCTATCTGAAGGCTCCCTTGCTGTGATGCAGCAAGAATTTGTGGTCCCTCAAAGCCAGCTGGAATGGTCTGGCTTCCAGTGGCAAAGCTGCCCCGACAACTTACTGCTGTGCAGTGCTCACCAGGACAGCCCCACGCTGGCCACCAAGGCACTCCTGAGGCCAAGCTCGTCAGGAATGCTGTTCCAGGTGGCACAGCCCCACGCACTGCTCTGAACCATCCTCCCCCCAGCAGGTCCCACATATCACTGTGCCACAAGAGCCCCTTCTTCCCCTCCCAAGCACAGAGCAAAATAGCGTTTTTTCTCTATATTCCTATGCTTTTACCTGCACCTTTTTACCTTTTTTTTAAGTTTGTCTTTATGAAGACAGCTCTCAGTTTATCAGAATACAATACTAACAGCCTCTCCTTTCTTCTCTGTCTTCTTTCCATAGCTAGCAAAGGAAATCCTATGGGAACAATGGTAACATTCCACCCTATCAGGCAATTTTGCCCAGCATAACACTATGGCCAAATGTATAGATGTTTCCAGTGCTTTTACTGCAAAAATACCTCCAAAAGGCTCTTGTCATCCTTCCTTTCAGATAAATGCACTCAGATCTGGGAATTTTCTATATACTTCTTGTGAGTGGCTGTTTCAGGAGTCATTACAAATCCATACTTTGTGCTCCATAGCAGTATCTGAAGGTCATGGGAACAGCTACACAGGGAATTGCATCTACTCTGCTTCATTTGTAAGGCACTTTTCTGATCCTGAAGATTCAATGCTCACACCATGCCAACAGACTCTTCTTTAGGCCACAGGGATCATTCAGAACCATGCCAATGAAAGTTGATGGTAGATGCCTAATACATGAGCTCTGTTGATCTGAATTACATAGATATTTGTACAGGCTCTGCAAGCCTCCCCCAAAACGCACAGAGTTCAGTCTGATGCAACCTATGAAAACTGCTCTGGGACCAATTTAATTTTTGATTGTTCTTAAGGCCTGAGTAGGAGCCTAGAAGTTTTGCTCCTAGGTCCTTAATTTTGGTACAGACTGTATTCATGTTTGCTCTATGGGTACAGAAGCCAGGACACACAGGCTGTGTCCTCTCAGAGGGACGCAGACAGATACAGCCCCTTCCTTTTCCTTTTTTTTTTTTTTTTGCAAATGCCACAACAGCTCCACTGCTCCTCAGACAGTCCTGAGTGAAGGCAATTCGTCTTGCAAGGAAAGGCCAGCAGGTTCACCAACCTAATAGACATGCTACAGGAACCCTAGAATAAGTTCAGACAACAGCCTTTTCTATCTTGGGCAAATGCTTGTTCCGCTTATTGGCGTCTCCTACCCATTGTATTCTCCTGGTAAATTCAATGCATTACCCTTTGCCCATCCTTGTTGGGCTTTAAGTCCATATATCCTGTATCACTGTAGCAGTCTGCTGAAAATTGGATTTCTTTTCCTTGGCAATCTCTGCTAAAATCATGACAGAAGTTTACAAAAATATAAAAGGGAGTCACTCAGGAGCAATTTTCTCCTTTGCTTTGAACAAAGCTACCAGCAGTTGTGATAAAAACAATACAACCAGGTTCAGTGGACAACCAAAAAAGGCCAGGAAGGAGATCCAGTGTTACCCCTGCTCCTTCTCTCTGAAGGAGATCAGGTGTTACACCAGTATCTCCATTTTCTTGAATCTTCAGCTGTTATTAATATTTCAATACTAGACTGGCAGTATTCAGTACCTGATAGAGATGAACATTACTGAAAACAAGCACAGCAGGAATACATCGCTCTTTAGGTTTTGGATTTTTGATAAGCCATTGCCCTCATGAAATTCATCCAACTGTTCAGGAAAATCCAGCAAAGTGAAACGAGATCCTCTTGCCCAAACCCTGTGACACAGAACCTTGTGCCAGAGGACTGTATTTCCTGCATGCGTAAAATTTGCTTCAATCAGTTGACAGAAGGTTTGGGGTTTTCCAAATGTTGTGAACCTGGTTGAGATTATTGAAATCCTCTGCTCTAGGAGTGTTGGGTTACTGTTCTTTTAAAGCATGCTTCCTCTGACAACAAAATGTAATTAAGGGGGGCATCGCTGTCATGTTACGGTCTCTTTTTAGAAGGTCTGGAAGAATGTAAAAAGGGCGTAGCAAAAGTTGCTTAACCTCCTTAGAAATAAACATCCCTAACATTTTTACGTCTTCTCTTTGGTCCATTATTGGTCACAATGATGAAACAATTTAAAGGAGAAAAGGTCACAGCAAAGCAGTGAACTTTATATGCTCTTCACTGCAATAAAAGTTACTTAACGTATTAGCATGGGAAAGGCATGCCTGGCAATACGAGTGAAGAGGATGGATTTCAGATTCTCAGTAGGCTGTTCAGAGAAAAAAGTCTTTGGGTATCTGTGTGAATATAACACCAAAAAAAAAATGAAACACTTTCAAATTTTCCATCTTATCTAATTTCACAAAAAGGAAGAAAACCAAGGTTCAACCCTTCCACACAATATTCAACACGCATGAAGTATCATGGAAAACCAGCTACCTCACTTCCAACACATGTGCTGTACTGAGGGTAGGCTCAAAAATTGGCATGGTTGAAATTGTCTCTAGTTTATGCCAGCACGTACAGGAAAAAAAGATAAATTTGAGTCATGAACATTATTTTAGGCTCTATATTGAAAATTACAACCGTGCCTAATCTTTTACCATATGTATTTTCTATTTTGATTGTATTCAGCTAGTGTATGAAGGAAAATTCTTAAACCATCTCTGTTGTTCAAAAGCCATAACTTTCTAGAAAAATTACCTTTTTCTCCCTGTTCTCATGCTGCCAATACAAACACGAGTCCTTCTAATAACATAAATGTCAAACCTTTCAAAACTTTTTTTTCTATTAAAACCAAAGATTATGCAGAAACAAATAGGAATTAAAATCCACTCATTTCTTGGGATTTGGGGTTTGGGTTTTTTGTTCTTTTTTGTTTCTTTTTTGTTCTTACATTAATTTTCCTTTAAATGAAAGAGATAATTATCTTCCTACGGCAATTATTTTTGATCCCTAATTTTAGAAACTGCACTGGGGTACAAGTGATTTTATTTTTATAAATTATTTCCCAGAGTATGTTTTCCTTCAAATCTCAACATAAACCCTTTTTAAAGCTCACTCAGTTTTTCACCATTCTGGAGGTTCACATTTTTATGTATTTCTGGCCAGTGTCAAAAGAAATTTTTCCCCAGCACCCTATTTTACAAACATTTTTGAAGTTTATTTGCATTGTCTCACAAGTCTTCACAATATCCACTGATTCCAAAAATTGTACTGATTCAGTCAAAAAAGTAATATATTGTACCATGTGACCAAATAAAATCACCCCAGACTTCAAGTCATTAATATTCAAAACCTCCATGAGTGAACTGTAACCAAGAAGAATCCATTATAATAATTTGAAAAATGCAAACTTGAAAAAGTTGTATCTGTTTCTGAACAATTCGTGAGCACAGAATGAGGCACAATTCACGGAATGAATTATTCTTTGTGAATTATTGGCCCACTATTATCCTCATAACCAATGAGACACATGATTTACATTTCTTTTACAGGCGATAGTAGCTAATTGATGTCCTGGTGTGATATGGAATGAAGCACAGTCATATAAATAAATTGTTTCCTAAATTCTTCACAAAAACACATTAATATCTTTGACACCATGCAATTGTATGCGGTGAACACTGCTAAGACAGTAATCGTGTCATCAAGAGTTAATTTATTCTCAGCAAGTCCATGTAATGCAGATATTAATCTCCCAGAGCACACACTGTTGTTCAGGGTTAAAACATTCACAGTTTCTGAAACATAAACAAGTCTCACACTCACAGCTGTTCTCCAAGAGCCAAACAGAGCTGCTGCTCAGTGAGGATTTGTCACTTAGCTGCCTTTTTTGAAGAACAAGTCAAGAAAGTCAGAACAAAAAGGGAGGGTGAACTTGTTCACATTTCCAGAGACTTTTCTGCTACCTTTGGGTTACAGCAATCAAGTTACAGACGCATATGAACTCTTATAAAGTGAGAAATGCAGCTCTTGGCGAGTGGCATGGCTACACACAAGACTCAGAAGAAACACACTTTTGAGAGGACAGTTTTAATGCAAACAGGGCTTAAAAAACTCCAAACCCCTTCCTAAACCCATCTGGTTGTGTTGCCACCTTTCATTTCAACACGGACAGACCACACCCCCAGAGCAAAGCTGATGCTTGGGCAGAGCTTTGGATTGCTTTTCCAGCAGCCAGGACACATACAGGGCCACCGCTCGAGTAACACCCTTGCCACCTCCAGCACCCAAGAACACAAGTAACCTCTGAACAGCCTCTGAGCAGCCACCACAAACCCCACATGCCTTTAAGTCTTCAGAATAAGGGCAAGGTACCCCCTGGCCCCGGCAGCAGTGTCCAGAGCAGGAGGAGCCTGAGCCCAGCCCTGCATTCTCCATGCTGCTGCTTCCTCCAGGGAAAGCTGCGAATGAAGAGATTTGATACATTTCCCTGAGGTGTAATTTTTAATTTTTTTTTCCTATCTTTCTTTCTTTTTCTCCAGTTGGCTGCCTTGACTATGGGCTCAGCACAACCACTGGATGATATCTTCATCAACCACTTGAAAGCTCTGGGTCAGAAGCTCTGAGATTTGAAGGTAGAGACATGCTAATTTGCTGAATGGCCCTTTTGACCATAGTCAATTTCTACTAATTAGAAAAAAGAAATAATTAACTAATGTTGGTGAAGAGCTTTGAAGATGAATAAGCTATGGGGAAAGAACTGGGCATAGTAGTGGGAAGCAGGTTTGATCCTTTTTTAAATTTGTATTTAAGTAGCTCAAAGTGATTATAAATGGACCAAATGTAATAGCTAACCACATAAGATTAATACAATGTCTTTTGGGAAATTACAGTTTATATTATACAATTAAGTATTATACAATCGCTTTATTTTAAGGACTCCTCCTTGGAATTTTCTATTTAGTTCCGGTCAGTATGCTTTTTATATGTCATTTAATCCTTCCTCTAATTTGTACAAGTAAATTATAATTACTGTGTAATAATAATAATGGCAATGGATGGACAAGTAAATGTGAGTCTGCACCTGAGAAATATCATATTATAAAACAGTCAAATAGAAATTACTCAGGCAGGTTGTTTTCCATTCACCGGATGCTTTGTCTGCTTGTAACTCTTTTCAGAACAACACTGTAACACCTCCACAGGGTGCATACAATGAGCCACATCCTGAACTGGTTATATCAGCACAGCCCCATTCCTTATCACAGTCTAAAGCAATAGTTACCCCACTTTGAAACTAGATGAAAATGGCAAAGCAAAAGATGAAGCTCCCCTTTCTTCTTGTTGAATTCTGAGGGTATTTGATATGAAAACTTACATTTCTACAAGACTCTTTACTTTGCAAAAAGAGCATGGGGAACGCTGTTCTGGACTGAAACATTGCTGGGGCCCCAAGTGAGAGGACTCAGTTTGGACAAAAATATTCTCTTCATTTCCAGCTCCTATAAAAAAGATCCATCTTTTTCATTACCACTAGACCAGAGTCTGTTCCCATCTGGGTATGCGTCCAGGTACTTTAGCTCCAACAGCGTGACCAGAATTCCTGCATGAGTAACACACTGTACTCCTCCTGCAGGAAGGACTATACTTTAGCTTACCAAATCAGCCACTCCTCAGAGATACCTCTGCAGCATATATTAGTGGGTGCTTCTCTTCTCCCCTCCCTTTTCAAAGTGCCACTCAGAAAAAATTTACCCCCTGTTAGCTGAGATGACAAATGGAAGATATATTTGGCAACCTGCATACCTGGTTTCCTTCTTGGCACCTCCTCTTGCTTGTAAAACTCAAGATGAAATTACCATCCTACTGTCATTACAATTCCGTTGCCACAAACCATCTGGACACTTTATATATGGTGTAGAGAAAAGAAAGGAGTAATGTAGGCTTTGGATTTATGTGTTGATTCTTACCCTGCTTTGTGGACACATGAGGCAAAGCCCTCAAGTCCGCTAACATATCATTTTGTGTAGGAGTAAACTACATTAGGTGTCATGACATGAAAACTCAAGGCTTTAGCATCTTTTGGTATCTCAAGTTCAAATAAAAGTAAGAGGAATGTTGCTCCCTCCTGAGATGCATCTGTTGGATTGACCTAATGCACTGTGTGGGCTTCAGAAAGGAAAACCCAGACTCCCTGTCTTCTGCATGTGGCAAAAAACCCTAATTATATTTTTGGTGAGAAAAAGGAATTATCCAGTGTACTTGGCTGCTGTAGGACCCACTGAAAATTGGACCACTGAACTGGTCTTTAAGATGCCTTCTTGAAGTGGGAGAGAAGATTATGAATATATATGTGTATGAATATATATTATATTAATACTTGCTTGTTTGTTTATTGTTTACAAAATGAACAAATTGTAGGGAAGTTCAGGAACAAATATTTTTAGTGAAAATGTGCCCCAAGCCTCAAACAGATGATTATAACTTTAGAGAAGGTTGACAGGCTGCCAGGCAAAGCAAATCAAATCAAGGGGGATCAGTACGAAGAACCTGCTGTTCTCACAAACCCAAAGTTCAGTTTCAAGGAACTTCAACCATGACAAATCATAAGTTTGTGGATGGCAGTACACCAGGGATGGGTCATTCTCATGTACTACTGATCCCTAGGGTGAGGGAAGTCCAGAGGGAAGGAACATGAGTGACATTTTAGCTTTTATAACACAACAGAGGACAGTGAACAGCTTTCTGGAGTGTGGCTGTGTGGCTGGATTTCCTTAGCAGTTCTGCTGTCCATCCCCCCAACTTCTGATGTGTGTCTGGGCTGTGAACTTCAAAGCAGCATGACAGGAATATTACAAACGAAAAATAACAGGCAAAAGTCACTTATTTTTCCAAATAGCCACTGTTTCTCTTTTTCCGCCAGACATTTATTCTTATCCTACTCTGTGGTAATACCTAGAAAATGACATATATATAGCTCCCTACCATAAAAATAGCAACAAAAGAGAGTGATACTCCAAATCAGTCTACAAGTCTTTCCTTAGAAGTAGGAAAAAAGCCTACAAAATAGACAAAGCATGTGAATTAACTAGTGCCACGATTTCCAAAGCCACTGAAAGCAAAAGGAAGATCCAAGAAAACACTGATATTTATATATATAGGGGTGTTCTATCAGATCTTGCAGTGTGACAACAACACATGTCAGTATCAGCACAGGTCCTGCTGGCAACACCTTGAAAACTGTGTGGAGGTATAGAAAGTAAACAACAGTAACTGTGATTTCCATGATAAAATAAGAATGTAAGGAAAGTCTCTTGGGATCCATAATCTGGAATTGTCATGGGATACAGATTGTCTGTCTTTCTGATAAAAGATGTCAGTTCTTTTTCTGGGATTTAAACAGAAAGAAGCACTTGTGATTATTAGGCTGGCTGTATACCATGAGGGCTGTTGACAGAATCACTACAAACAGCAGATGTGTCTGCTTCAACCATCAATGTTCCTAAAATTTCTGTATCAAAAGAGCAGTGCAGCCCAGTCTCAGCCACAGAAAATGCAATTTCCTAACTTCAGAGCTTCTAATTTGCTCGAGTACACACACTGGAACAAATCTAAAATTTCCTGGTATCTACACAGATCAAAAACTTCCACTAGGTCATCCCACATTAGGCAACCATAATTTTCAAAAGCAACTAATTAATTAAGCTTGGGAAAGCTGCGGTGGTTGTTGCAGTTTTGCAGTGCTGGAAGCTCACACTGTGAGGTGTGTGTTGTTTTATGGGGGAAGGATGTGCCCACTGAGCCAGCACAGCTCACACCCTTTGTGGGAACCTCTCCTGGTTTTCAGAAGGGCAGCCCAAGCTGCAATATGCTCTCTTGAAAATTAGTTAAGAAGAAGTGCATCCCACACTGAGAATTACTGTACTCAAGTATCTTTAATACTCCAAAGAAGGCCAAAGACAGAAATACTGACCTTTCTGCTGCCAATCCAGCAAACAGAGAAGCAAGCCCTAAACAAAACAGGCTTGTTGCTCAAGGTTCATTTTAAAGCATAGGACTGAAAATAATTTTCCAAGTGCTAGTAATAAAGCAGAATTCACATGAGCTCTCTGAAAACAAGTCTTTGGGCTGCATCATCAGCAGCTCTCCTTTTGCACACCACTGCCTGGCTAGTGAAGATTCACATAGCAAACACCAGGACTTGCACTTCTGTGAATTCCTACTAAAGGTGCAGGGTGGAACCCCATTGTGCTTGGAGACATCACTCCAAAGCTTGAAATGGCTCTTGTCAGAGCACAGTGCTGGGTGTGAATGGATCTGTCACTGTGGGAATGAGCATGCTCTCCTAGTGTCAGTTATCCAGCAAAGGCAAAGCAAAGAGGGACAGCAAACATGCTCTTCTCTTGTCTGATGTTTGCCCAGTTGAAAACGCACAGCTCTCAGCCACTCCACAGATTTCCTCACACGCTCAACCCAGTATAAACCAGGTTGCTCTTCAGTTTCTTACACAGAACCAAGCACATGCGCAAACAGTAAACTCCAGAGCACCACACACTGACCTGAGTCATCATTTCTGCACTGTTTTCAGGTGTGCATCACTGCCACAGGAACAGGACTGGTTTCCCTCCTGCATTACTTATAACTCAGACTAACTCTGCTGAGATCAGTGGCACTGCACCTGGGTATCCAAGAAAAAGAGAGCCTTTATCCCTCAGCATTAGAGCTGGGAGCCAGAAAGCGTGGGTTTCTGCATTAAATTCTTGCAAAACACCATTTCCACCTATACTGCTGTTTGTGACTCACATTTGCTTCACTACCAAGTGTGGGAGAAGTGCCTCAGTCCTGCCTGTTCACCTTAGTGCTCCTCCAGTGGTTCTTCCTGCCGCCCACGGGGTCAATCCATCATCTGCCAAGCACAATGCAGGCACCCATGAAGCCCATAGTCACCTTGACATACAGACCACTTCCAGACTGCTACACAGCAACATGATCATCCAAAAATTCTCGTTACGGCTTTGAATGGTCAACCAGAAAAAGAAAAAACACCCAGTTCATAGCAATGACCTGTCTTCTATGGCAGACCACCAGTAAGAGGTCCCAGGAAAGAGGAAACTCAAACAGAAGTGGAGACTGGTTGACACTGAATTATAAAATCCCTACAGCTGACATCCAGTGCAAGGGCAAAAAGAAGAGTTAGAGCTACAATCCTGTAAAGCTGCCAGTGTGGATGTTGCTGACAGCTTCATTTTAAGACCATGAGATGAGCTCAGTTTGTTAGAGCAGGGCACTAGTAATGCCAAGATTGCAGATTTGATCCCTGTATGGACCATTCATTTAAGAGTTGGACTTGATGATCCTTGTGGGTCCTTTCCAATTCAGAATATTCTGTGATGCTGAATTAGGCAAATATCTTTCATGTGAATCAGAGCTATGCAATGTTTAAAAAAAAATTCCTGTCAGCATGAATCAATATTCATGGTATTTCTTCACCTGTGTCCTCCTCTCTCTTCCCTACATCTACACTGAACTTTTCTGTCACCCCTTCCCCAGAGCACACCAAATAGATGCCCAGCATGTAATCTATGTTGAAGAGCAAGTAATTTTATTAATTAATCCAGGAAGCTGGATATTGCAATATTTTTCTGGCAATTTCTTTCATTGGAAGCCTGGATGTCAGTTATTTTATGCATGTGTGTGATGTCGGGGGAATACAATGAAGAGACAAGTCAGCTTCATGGGAGGGTGGATGCTTGTTGTCCAAAGCAGGGAGCTTCCAACATCCAGATCCAAACCACTGAAATCAAAAGAAACACTCTCTTTTCATTGACTTCAGTGGGCTTTGGATCAAATCCACAAGCTTTACTAACTCAGCAATGTTAGAAAACTCAGTTTTGCAGAATGGGGGTGACTGACTTACAGATGTCCACTCCCACTTCAATATTTGTCCTACTCTGATAAAAGCATCATGTCACATAATTTTTTTTTCCATTTATTTTTCTCTTTTCTTCTTTTTTGAAAATACATTCTGATTACGCCAAAAGAGCAAATGGCCAGTTTAACTGACTTGGGCCTTTGATCCTCGTCAGTTACTTGTCTCTTCAGCAAAGTTCTCATTTGAAGTGCTTTCAGCACCTGATTTATTAACAGTCGGGTGGAGTTAGGCTGTTTTGCAATTCCTGAGAAGCTGATAATAAATCTGATGCTCGTATCACAGGTGGTGCTGATATTTTTAGCTGGACTGCAAAAAAAGTTCATAAACTGAAACAAATGTTTCTATATTGATGCTTGCATCCTGGAGTCCAGAAAGTGACTTGTGTTGTCCATTCTGGTGGACATTTTGCCTTTCACAGATTTCCTCTCTGAATACTCTAAATTCAATCGTTTAAATGACTTCTCTTCATATTATACTCATAAATTTTATTTTAATAAAATCGGTGCCTAGCAGGCATAAACAAAAAATGACAAAAAACCCACCTTAATTATTTTTCAAAACTTTGCACATTTTGTTTAAAACAGATGTTTCCCTGACTTGTCATTGTGATGAAAGGAAACCCAATATCCCCTCTGCTTTCCAGTGCAGAGCTGCAGAAACAAGGAATGACAGAGGAAGAGCAAGAACCATCTTAACTGGGAGGTGATTATTACTGCTAGAAGAGAAAGAGCAAGGACACACGCTGGTGGTGGGAGCTCACGTATTTGAACATTTTTGTTACCTTTTTTCTCACAGTCTAGATTAATTTTAAAGGCTGCATCTGTGTGGTTCAATACTCCAGCTGAAACAAAGTCAAATAAACTCCACCCACCTGTTGGGCAACATTCTGCAAATCCAGTATTAATGTCACGTTCCTAATTACATTTCACTTCTCCTGTTACATTTTTGCTATGATCCTGTCTTCACTGAAAGCACCTTTCATCTTAAACACAGTTTTTCTCTTTCTTAACTGCCCACTAACCCCCCCAAACACCATTCACAATGCACAGCCTGGTAATAGTTCTGATTTTCATGGATAATCTTAATCCTAAATTTACAGCAAAGTATTAATTGTATGTTTTCTTGCAGTCTGACTCATCCTTGACTCTCTCAAGCCATGCTTAGTTTATAAAACCATCACAAATGGTGTGATACACTTGGACAAGAGCCAAAAGCTTTGTAAAGAGACTTTGCTGCCTGGAACAAAGCAAAAAGATATTTATTTTCTTTCCACAAACTGCTGTGTTGCCTTCAATATGAAGGCAATGTGATGCAAAAGAGACAACACACGTAATCAACAAATATTTCTCCTTTATCTGGAGGGTATCTTCTACCTGGTCAGTGTGAAAACGGGATCCTTTACAGATCCAGCTGCTCATTTAGCAAATAATACAGGCCAGTGCTTAAAATACATAACAGCAAAAAGGATCTTACATGCAAACAAATCAGGTATTTAGGTCCAATAGGTTGATAGTCCCATATGTCATTTCAAAGGGGTCTTTCTGGTTTAGGGCACTGGTGATTTCCTTTTCCAATACCACTCTCCTATAATTTTGAGAGTAATTACACCACAGATGCAGAATCAAGAGGCACAACTGATGAGAATCACCACTCCTCTTGAGGAAGGAGAGTCCCTAATTCTAATTTTTCCCATTCTTTTCTCCTGTCTTTGCCCCATACTATACTCAAGGAATCAAGAAAAATAGCTATATTGGTTTTCTTTTCTGAATTAACAGTGAAGCACGGATGTGGTTTTAATGTGAAACACAAGCTCTGTTGTGATAATTTCCTAAGCATGATGCTTAAATGGAAAATAGAGTACTTGGGAAAACCAGTCCAAATTCCCTTCCCCAGATGCAGCCTGCTGATGTAGAATTCAGACTTAAACAGGGAAGGAGACTTTCTCCTGTACTGCAGACATAAATCTTTTCTCAGCATTGCTGGAAAAGGCTCTGTGGCTTACATAGGTGAGACAGCTGTGAGGAAATAAAGAGGGATTTGCTATGGGAGAGCTTGTCCAGGTTTCTGCATGCAAAAGATAAGAGCTCAAGTTGATGGGCCTCCTACTGCACAGATGGCAATGAAACCACTATGTTCTCCTTCCAGAAACACAGGAAGACAGGATCCCACAGTGGATGCTGCTTTGTATTTCTTTCTCCTCAGTCTTTTTCAGTTTGGTTTGTTTTTTTTTGGTAGACAACTGCATATCCATGGATGCCTAAGATACTTAAGGCATTTCTTAACATTGAGCTCTTCTCTGCACTAAGCCATAGCTAAAGCTTTACTTTCCAGTTTGCAAAGCTGCATTTAGCTGAGGGTTTGAGAAATCTTAAATCTTATTCTCACTAATCACTAATGGGTTCCAGACTAAGAATGTCAGTCTCACTGATCTGGCAAAAATTTTACCTTACACCAGCAATTTACTCCCCAGCTGTCATCATCTTGTTACCCAGGAGCTGAATGAACCTATCATAGCTGCTCTCAGAAGTGGATAATTTGTGCCTCTGTATCAACACCCAGATGCCAAAAAAAGGCCAAACTGTTCTCAATGAGTGAACTGCACTTGCATCTGCAGATCTCAGACCAACCAGCCTTCCCAGAACAAGTCAGTGCAGCCCCTGTTTTGCTGCAACAGGCATCAAACTTTTATAGCTGCAAGGAACCAAGATTGTAGGCAAAGATTTTTCAGATAAGCATGTCCTGGCTGAAGTCTGAACATTGTTGTAGGAATGTGACACAGGAGTTACAGTGGCATGTATCTCCCATCCTAGGCTCTTCCATGCATGGAAAAAGTCTCTGGAGATGTTAATCTGGTTTGAGAACAGATTTGCACCAAGAGAACAGAGCCAGCAATCCAGAATGAAAATGTACGCCTCCTTCTTAACCTGCATGCTCTTGCTGATGTAGATGTGGGCCCCAAAATATGTGTGATTAGCACTTTCCATTCTCTGCTACCAGCTGGGGACAAGAAAAAAAGCTCTGAATGAAACTGCAGCTAAATTCACCAATGCCAAACAGTCCTGTTTTTTTCTAGAAGGGAGTTTCAGTTACGTGATTTTCTCTGTTTTGTTAACAGTTGTAAGGAGAAGCAGGAATGTTGGAAGTGTTTGAGAGCTGACATGACAGAATGCCACAGCCTTTCATTGTCTCAGTGGTCGGCTGTGTAAATTAGTAGCTAGACCATTTTACAAATGTATATTATTTACCCAGCAGATGCTGTTACGGTCTCTAGTGTAAATTCATAATTAGACTATGTACTGCTTTGTGAAAATCCTTTAATAACAAAGGTGCCACTGGGTGCTGAAATAATTAAATCAGCCCATTTGGAACAACACTAGTTCACCACTTCGACTTGGGTGATATAATATTACACATTCCTGTAAAAAAAGCCGGAGAAATTGAGAATGATCAGCTACAAAACATCAGATACAAGGGATAATGTTACCCATTCAGTAGCTTTGGGTTTGGCATGAGTCTAGTGTCACAGTTGAAAAAGTTGCAGCCAACATACCAACAGCACAGACAAAGAACAGATGATCCATCTCCTCTGCCATCTATCATGCACAGCATTGCCAACTCCAGGGCTTTACCAGCACTGACATTTAAAACAAAGTATGTGTCAACCATATTAAATAATATACCAAGCTGTGGGTTATTAAGTGTGGGGTAATTTGACCACAGCAATTAAACTGAGATTAAAGAATGATAAAGGCAATGTTATATGCACTGTTCAGTGGGGTTTTTGGAACATATGGAGTCCTGAATATTTCCAAGTGTGAAAGCCACATCAGATATTAAGGCGCATGTCAGTCCCAATCAACACACTCCTCCTGTGCCCTCCCTCCTCCCCTTCCCCCTGTGAGATGTTGCTCTCAAAAGGCAATAGTTTTCATTCCACATAGATTCAACCAATGAAATATCTTCTGTCTCCAGACTGCAGCCCAAGGAACATGTTAGCAAAGCAAGGGTTTAACATGGTAGCATGCTAAAAACAAATGATTTGTCAGACTCTCCTGTAAGGCAGCAGGGAAGGGGTAATCCATGGACAGCCACTGTGCACACAGACCACAGACTCATAGACAAACCACCCATTTTCAGACCAATAAGCCTGGTAGAATATCTACTCTTTCTTCCTCAAAGGCTTTTCTGGTTGAAGTCTAATGGGGAATTTGCACATAACCATCTTGTCCGCACGCAAACAACTGTATCCAGTCCAGGCAAGTTAAATCCACAGAAACCTAAAATCTAAAGGGGACAAGGCAGCTCATCAGCAATCTATTCTCACTTCATGTCTGCAGGCATTACCCCTTCCAGCAGGGTGGCCAGACAGAGAAGCAGTGAAGGACCCAGGTCTACAACAGCCAACAGAGGGGCATTAGAAAATCAGGATCGGAATTGCCTATGTATGGCCCTATTACTAGAAGTATTTTACTATTTAAAAGAAAAGACAAACTTAAAATTGAAGGTGAACTCACATTCCCAAATTACACAGTTACCAAACACGCTGTGTATCTCCTCGGGTATCTGGGGAACAGACTTGCCCAGCAATTGCAGCAAGTGTGGGTCAGCTGTAATTCACCTGGCTTTAATGTGCACAAATAAAAATCCTAATAAAACGATTGAAGCTCATAATCCATTTATAAACAATGTCTCTTAGGAAGATCCTGATGGAGAAAGCCACCATGGTGCTCCTCATAAATACCTCAGCCCTCCCTTTTTAATATTTCCAGGTGGCTGCCTTGGTACATCTTTGAAAATTCCAAGTAAACAACATTTCTCTAGTATTTGCTCACCCTGAACCAGAACAATTCAGGTATGGTAAATGGAGGTTTTTGAATATCTATCTGTTTTTTAAAAGCCACCTTTCCCAGAACAAAAAAAAAAATAAGCACAGCAGAAGCTACAGCATTGCAGAAAAATAAGGCAACATTCTAACAAAACATAAATGAAGATAAATACATACATTGAGATAAGAGAACCTCCATTTAGAAATGTCAAAAGAACTTGCCAGGACTGAATGAAGCATAAATGAAAAAAATAGAATTAAAATCCCCTGGAAATAACTGGGATGCAAACCTGTCTGCATTTGTTGAAACAAAAGGAACATACCCAGACCTGAGAGGATATTGACATCACTAAAATTTCAAATAGCTCACCTCTTATTTGAAGGCCTTTAGACATATGTTAAAAAGAATGTAATTCTTGCATGCCTTTCTCTACTTTCATATCTGTAAGCATATAAGTAGTTCTGTTGCAATAAACAAGGCTCATATTCTCAAAGTTGAACACTTTTCATTTGAACTTTCATTCGAAAGGAAAGGAAAGGAAAAAGGGGAGAAAAAAGAAAAGGTTATGGCAACATTGAATATAGCTCCATTGCAGTGACCTCAAGGGAAGGGACAGCTAATACAAACTCAGCCTCTGCAGTAAAAACAATTCCAAAAAGTTAATAAAATTGTTAAAATTTTATATTTATATGTATGATACAAAATGTGTGCCTTCTGAATTCCATCGCTCTTGTTATTTTTACTGTCCTTCAAAGTTACATTAATATAATTATTTTTCTAACAATATATATTTTATCTACTGAATTTCATTTGTGTTCTCTGGACCTTGAACACATCCCAGATACTACACACCACTCTGTTATCCCCAGATGGAATCTCCAACAGCCCATAAATCTGCTTTAAAAGAGAAGACCTTAGAAGACCTTTAGTGAAGACAAAATTTATTCTAAAGGAAGAGCAGAGACCAGAACACAGTGGACACAAAGACCTGATCAATCTGAAGCAGAAAACCAGACAAATTCTTCCTCTTCTGAAAGTTTCCTCTGGGTCAGGCCACGGCATGAACCTCTTGTGATACAGTGATATTATATCAATATTATTATTGATAAGGCATCAGCTATGAGTTAGATCTTCCCAAAGGAAAAAGCAAACAGAGAAGAAGTGGTCTCAGAAGTGAAGTTGGCTCATCATCACCTACCAGAATTTCTGAAGCCTCCATGGGTGTGCAAGTCAAGTATTAGCCCTAGACCTCAGGCTCTACAGTCCCTCTAAGGGCCAGAACAGCCAAACCAACCAGGACATATTTTGTGGTATTGGCTTTCTCCTTGCCTGCTGTGTGATGGGCTCTGATTTGGCTTAAGGACACCGCTTTCAAGACCTGAGCAACAATTTTTATTCTGCACTGTTACAAACTATTTATTCACCTCTACCATTTGCCACTAGCACTAGTATGGGCACATATTTTTTCTCATTATTTATTGTTTCTATGCCCACAGACCATGACAGTGAAATAGGAATCGATGAAATAAACCGGATTTTTAAATACTGGACTCAGAAAAACTTCCCTCTACTGTAATTACAAATGCCAAATTTCATGACACCTTCTTTTTAATAACTAAGCGATAAACCTCTCAATAATGAGTCTTGTAATGGAAATGCTAAGTCTCTCTTTACTGCTGTGGCATGAACTTGCTGCTATAATCAGCTATTTTTATCAGTTAGTTGATTACACCTTAGAAAAATGACTGCTGGCAGCAGCAGTCCTGTTTCATTAGAGACACTCTTAAATATTCCAGTGTGGTAATACAGCCGAGAGCTAAGAGAAAGAAGGGTGGAAGAGAGTGAAAGAAATATTTAAAGAAATATGGGGGAGAAGGGAGAAGTGTAAAACTCAGGGGACAAGGGGAAGGAAGAGAGAAATAGGTGCAATGGGTGACAGTCTGCAGACTTGACATTTCCAGCTCTCACTAGCAACGAAAAATCCCGGTTTGAGATATCTGGTTAGACCAAATAGTTTATACCGTTTCCTAAGCAAATAATGAGTTTCTTTTACTGTTTTAAGTGTTTCCATGGTCTGTTGAAAGCCTACATTATTTCCATATTATATATTTGCATAAATAACATCTAACTAACTTCCAGTCGTGGGCTCTAGAGAAGCAGAAGAGGACTCAGGAAGAATATCGGCAGCCTGTCTTTTTCTGAAAAGCCTTTGAGAAATACAAAGTCCAATGCAAACCAGAAATATTGTATCTATTTTCTTCTTTTTAAATAGTAAACCTAAAACTTTTAAAGCTTCCTATTAAATTGCCATTCGCAGCATTATGTGAGCAGATGCAGCTACATACTGAGTGTCGCAAGGATACAGCGGCATCCTCGCAACGTTAGTCAGTCGGAGATGGGGATGTGTCTACAAAAATCCTGCATTTCAACAAGAACTTTAACCTAAGAACTCTGTTATGATTTTGCTCAACAGTGCAGAGATAATAAAGGGAATCCATAAGACACTTACAATACACTTTATCACTAATTATTGAAATGTGAAGACATAATCCTCTAACCTTGAAAAAAACTACAAGTACGTGTAAATATAATTATGAAGGGCACATGGTTGCAACTTGATGACAAACAGTATTAAACATGCAAAAGGAGGGACATTCAAAGAGATTTTTTCCATATGCAGAAATTGTACCTTGTTTTCTTTGCTAGCTTCCCAGGCAGCATTGTGCATATGTAGTTAATCACGTCTGTGTTTATACAGGCATACTGCAAATACATTCAAGTTTTCCTAACTCTTCCACATTTAAATGAGAACCATAATGCTGACCATTAGAGAAAGACAAATGCTGTACTGTAAGGAGAGAAAACACAAACCCTATGGATCTTGTCTCAGTTACAAGATGACAAGGCATAAATTACATGACTTTCTAACCCTAATCTCTCAAAAATACTTTTTAGCCCTCTTCCCCCAAACCTTCAGAATTTAGCCCATTTGCTCTTCAAACTGCTTAAAAAATCCTAAGCTCTTTTGTGATCCTGTTCTGCTGCAGAACTTCCTCCTGACTTGGACAGAGCCAAGATTAGACCCAAAGCAAACTCTGTCCTCAGCCTTTGCACACAGATTGCACTGCATTTGTTCCAGCCTTTGGGGACCAAAAGTCACCAAGAGCCATACCCTCTACAGACAAGCCCTCTTGTCTTCCCATAGGACTCCTTGTTCAACTTTTGTAGCCCAAAGATGCTGGGAAAGTAGAAAAGAACCCTAAAGAGACAAGAAGTAGAAATGAGATGTCTGTTTTATATACTCAATCTCTAACAATTTCCCTGCTCTAGGTCTCTAATCCCCTCAGACAAGACTTCAAAAAATTATTCTGCCTGAAATATGTCCTCACACCCCCAACACTGACCGAATGCATATTTGCATGTGCTAATTTGGCACGGGGGGAGGGAGGGAGGGAGGGAGGGAGGCAGGAAGGAAGGCAGGAAGGAAGGCAGGAAGGCAGGAAGGAAGGAAGGAAAAAAAGTAAAGTAAAACCCCTTTTTATTATTGAAAAAAAAATAGAGTAAATAAGTCAATTATATAAGGAAATCTATGCAAGAATCCTTTCAGCAAGACGCACGTTGCAACCCTCAGCCAGGCAACCCCATTAATATGAGTGAAGGTGAGCCATCTGTGAAGGTGAGGCATTGCCTCAGAGTTTCACAGTAAGTATGAGCATCACATCCTCAGCCACAAGGCAAGTATATCACAGGTGTATTCCAGGCCTAGAGCACTGGAGCATAGAATAGAATAGAATAGCATCACTCTTAAATAAAGCTTTTTGTGGTTACAAAGCAATTATAAGAGTTTTCAGAAAACTGCCCTGTTTTATTAAGCAGAAAAAGTCTCCTCCACAATATAGTGAAACAGCAATTCCCACAAGTGACTGAAGTACAGCTACTATCTTTTTCTTTTTTTTTTTTTTTTTGATGGCTTTAATTTGCTTGTTCTTTATGTTCATTGGCAGCCCTGCTAAAATGTATCTTTGCAACCTATTGTCTTAGGTAAGATTATATCAACAGCTCCAGAAGGACCACTTTTAAAAATAAATTCTGCTTTCCCTTATCATTGACAGGAATCACATTTACATATTCTCCTGGTGGAACTGATAATGCACCAGATGATTAATGTCCCTCGATGTAGTGATACCTGTAGACTGTTTGATCAATGTCTTGCAAGAAAGTGTCTTTCATTCAGTATGCTCAGAGTCCAAAAACGCCCTGTGATTAATGTAACTAAATGTTTGGGGTCAGCTGAAGCTCCAGTTCTTGTTCCTGACTCAATATCAAACTAAAGATAGGTCACAGGAGAGTGGATTAGTAATGTGAAGAAAAAGTCTGAGCGTGCAACTTCAAACCATCTCTTTAAAAGAATCTAAAGAAGAGTTCTGGTATTTTTTAGTTACTACTACAGTCATCTGCAGCATTTTTTCATCTCATTGTTAAACAGAACAGCCCAACATGCTAAGCCTTTTAATGCCAGGATATTTTCACTACAAAAATAAGTGAGTTTGATTCAGTCCCTGGCATTGAAGTTTGGATTTATTCAGATTTATTTATTACAGTTAGCGAACCATGAAAATCCAAGTCTCTGAAGTTATTCCCCAAAGAAAGCACTTCATACAGTTGGAAGATAACAAAATGTCTAATGAATACTAGACCTTTTCTTGGTTTTACTTGATTATCTGGGGTAACACTGAGTATTTCTGCTTGATCTTACATAAGGTGTTTGGTGTCTTGTTAAAAACGAATGTGAAATATAGGAAAAGATATCCTACTGAGGGATGACTTTCACTTCCACACATATTTACTCTTTTCCTTGAATGTGAAGGAGGTATAAGAGCCATTCAGCCAGTGAGGGGAAATATCTCCTCTTGCCACCTCTGCCAGCTCTTTTCTCTTGTCTCATTTCAAACACATCCCTGACAAGGAGGCAACAAAGTACGCTAAGGAAAGAGCACACTCTCAGCTAACTCCCTGCGTGGTGAACTTGGTTACCATAGACTGTCTCTATAGTCATAGAAAGTCCTTGAAATTAAGTGAGATAAACCCAAGCCAAAATATGGCATGCTGGGAACAGATAAAGGCATCTTGTAGGATAAAGGCACCTTGTAGGACATACACAAGTTGGAGCTGGAATGGCTACTGGTTCCAGGACAATAAAGGTGATGTGCAACTCCCTTAGTCCCATGAGCTACTGCACTGCACCTGCTTCTCCTCAACTCAGCACTGGCTTCACACACCACAGAAACAATGCCTTGTCAACATACAGGACATATCCTCAACTATATCCAGATCTGCTGATGCAGAAACCTCCTCCTATGCCATGCTGTCTCTTACTCGGTTGGGTTGCCCCTATTATAGCCAGGCTTCACAAAGCCAAGTGATAGAGGAGATGGTATCATCTTATATGCACCGTCTGCCAAAAAGAGATGGTGAGATCCAACTGAAAATTGCTGTTTTCAATGTAGTTAATCTTATAGACCACAATGATCTCAAGAGTAAGGCGATAAAAGAGCAGGTAAAAAAATATATTACTGATGAATTTTCACTCTTCTCCATATGTCCTCAGAACTGACTAAAAGTATAGCCTGGCCCTTAAATTCCTCTGCTGCAAATGAGCATCTCTGGCAGCACAGCCCATTTTGTGACCTGCTGAAATTCCCAGCTGCTGAGGGCTCCAGCCGCTGACTCCTCTGATCAGCCAATACCTGTGCATTTCACATAGGATGGCAAACCTGGTACCAAGTTTACACTCATGAAATGTTATCAGCTTCAGCAGCTTCATTTCTTACTTTCCTCGCAGCAAACAAAGGTTTCTGGGCCGTGTCTTTAACTGCACGGGACATTCATTACCCTCTTTCTAATATTTTCCCTAAACACAGCTTAATTCAGGGCTTCACAACAGCACTGTGGCCCTACAGCATCAAAACTGATGAGAGCTTTCAACTTTAAGAAACTATAAGAGTCTCTGAGATTGTATTTATTATTCAAGAAAAACTCAAGACTAATAAACATATCAAAAATACTAATGCAGCTGCAAAAGTTAATGAATGAAAAATAACTATTATGAAAACTGTTATCAATAATTTTAGGAATAACGTACATGCATAATGAATGAATTTCGCCCAGGGGTAATAGCTTGCATCTTGGCCTGATTTAGTATGGAGAAACTGCATCATAATGAAAGGCAGAATTATCACATAGTATAACTGCTAGCTTTATCACTGCTTGGTAGGATCCTAAAACTGTCATCAAAATGTTAAAATTACACTCACTTAAATGATCTCTATAGTACAAAACTATGTGTATGTGGATTTATTGCCCTCAGAATAATGTGAACAACTTCCCCACCACTGATTTGTAAAATGCTAATTATTCTGCTATAAAGATATACATCAAAATAAAACAAGATGGCACTTTTAAAGAGGGCAGGCTTGAGTCAGGAATTTTACCAAATATGCTCTCTTGATTTTAAATATGGATGAAATTATTTCTTTGTCATTTGAAAGGTTTGGGGTTTCCTATTAAGTTTCTTGGGTAATTTTGTAAATGATACGGACTTAGGCTACTAAAACATGAAGGATTTTTCATTTTTTGAGAAATATATTTGATCTGTTTTTTTCAATGCAAGAATAAGTTAAAAGTGACTTCCTTGCTTTGGGAAGAAGTTATAAAGTGCAATCAATCCCTGAGAAATGACCTAAGAGTCTGTGTCTCTTAAGGGACTAATTCTGTCTACACATACCCAAATCAAATGGAATAATAAATAGAGTTACTTTATAACAGAATAAATGTATTGGGAAAATAAATGAATGTTATTTACACACTCTCATATTTAAATTTCGTGTAGACAATATATGCTCAGCACAAACAAGCATTTCTAGCATGGTTTTGCTCCTATGTTAGAAATTTCATTGCACCTCCCCAGTAAACCTGCTTTTCATCATCAAATACCATTTAGTTGCATAGGAATCTTATTAATGCACAATAGAACAATGTTTTAAATTATATGGGCTCATAATGGATTACATAAAATATGAACAATGTTGTTCATCAAAACCTTAACTTCACACCTACCAACATTATTTAATTAAAACTATTTGTTAGAAGGAATGGGTTTAATCTAGCCTTATCTCTAGAGAGACTTCGATGTAGCCTTTAAGGTCCTGATTCTGCAAGGATGCTTCTATCCTTTCAGACTTCATTTCAAGGTCTTAGGTTTTTAAGATTCTCACACTCATAATTCAGCAAACGCAAACACTTGCAGATATGAAGGCCAGAGCAGAAATCCTAGCTCATCCACTAAGTGTCTTCCTCAATTTTATGAATTAACAGATTTATTTCAGTAACTTTGCAATGTTGATGAACCTATAATTCAGCATATATATAGTGCTGAGAAACTGGGGAAGGGGGCACAAGTATGTGTGTAGAGTCTGCTTGT
This sequence comes from Corvus moneduloides, assembly GCF_009650955.1. Classification (NCBI taxonomy): domain Eukaryota; kingdom Metazoa; phylum Chordata; class Aves; order Passeriformes; family Corvidae; genus Corvus; species Corvus moneduloides. Next base: position 10,641,586 of record NC_045487.1, read on the forward strand.
TCAGTAGCAACAAAATAATAATAAAATTTAAGTAACAATCAACATGGCATTCTAACAGTACCAAATTCAGTAAAATCCTGGAGGAAAAATTAATCTGACAGAATAATACAATTTTTTTGGTTGTTATGATTATAGATTTGTGGAACCTTCATGTATATTTGCACTATGTCTGTACAAAGTTCTCTAGTTTTTCCATGAACTTCAAAGGTTTTCACCTTTCTGCCTTATTTTCATAGGACTAGGGCTAATGTGAATCTGTGAATAGGTTGTAAACTACTCCTCAACTCCATCCTAGGCCAAGTAGGATTTACCCAATATTCTGAAACAGGAAATATTTCAGTTCCAAAACTAACTCGTTTCTGTTGCAATTCATTAGAGATGCTATCCTTTTTCACAAAATGCTCAATTCCATAAAATCCAACTACATTTCTCTTAAAAGAAAAAAAAGCATCTCTGCTGTATTCATCTCAGGCAAATTAGTTTCCTCAAAAGCACATGAGCATATTGGGAGGAACACTTGGAAATGATTGCTAAAGAGGAAGGTTGCATGGGGTACATCTTCTAAGACATTGAAGAATGGAAGCAAATGGGAGTGAATGAACAAATTAATGATTAAGGAAGATTTTTTTTTTTTATTTATTCTGGAAGCTCTGTCCAGCTTGGCCTCCCAGGTTCGAGTAATCTTTCACTGTCAACATATGCCACGAGATTGATTCAATTAAGATTAGCGGCACTGGAGAAAAAAAGTGGCATGGTTTACTTTTGATTAGTATTGTCTTGCCTCCCATCTCACAGTGGCTGTGACCCCTACAACCAAGATAGTTTAAATATATTAGATGATGAAAGTAAATCATTTGTCCAGTATGTATAAGCAGAAGAGGAAACAAGCTTAATCACCACTTATGCTTTAGAGGCTTTTATATCTTTGCAAGGATTCTCTTTTCCATTTCACATATTGAATTTAATTGACTTACGATTAACTCTTACTCATATCTAAAACAGGAGCAATGGTGTAGTGCTGGAAAAAAAGGGCAGGGTACTGAATACAGTTTACTGCATGAAGTAGTGTAATTCCCAATATAATTGCCTTTGAAGGTGGATTAGTTTCTATCCCTCTTGCATCTGAAGTGTTTTAAGAGTATATAAAGGACACTTAGTTCCCATATCACACATTAGCAGGTAGATTACATTTGAAAATTAGCTGGAGACTGAGGGTGTTCATCTCCCTGCTGTCACTAGCATGGCCTGCATTTTCTGGTGGTACAAATGGGATAAACTGTCTTGAAAACAATAGAACCAGACATACGTACAGTAGATGAGAATTTGGCTGAAAGCCTGGGCTGTTTGAGTTTTTTTTTTCTTACATCAGAATGAAGAAGGAAGCTAATTCCCACATTATCCATTCTAGAGAAAAATGTTACGGCATTTTTTCTCTTTTTCACAGTCTCCTAGGACAGAGAAAAATGAAATAACTTAAATCAGACAGGTATCCTCGGCTTCATGGTAACACAGATAATAATAGGTAAAGGAGCACCATTTGCTACTGTAGTTATATTTCTGTCACTGCATAAAACAGTTTTATTCAGTTCAACAAAATAGACCATAAATCTAGTGCACAGTGTAAATACATGTGGCACCTTTACATTTCTGGAGCTACCTATAAATTAAAGGTTAACTAATACATTTATTTTAATTACAAACAAACTGAAAGAAGAAAATCTCACCTCTAAGTGTTATAATGCAAAAACTGCAGACCAATGTTAGCCAACAGTAGCTTTTAGGAACATCATCTTGGCCAGCCAGGAGCTGATTCTGACATAGAGATGAAGTTTTTTCTGACTTATGCTAAGATTTCAATCATGGCACAAAGATGTAAAATGTACTTTTTAGCACTCACAGTGTTTGATAGAAACATACATAAATCACAAGTATTTTTTTCCTGACATACCTGAGGTGAGATCTTTGTCTGGATCCATGTCAAGTAATACTGGTCGAGGGTTGATAGGTAAAGGACACCAACATAACCTTTTATCTTTGCCCCAAATTCATATTCCAAACCACTCTCAGCATTGAGTGTAATGAAATCGGAAGTCTCAGTTCAGTCCCTAGTGGCATTAGTTCACATTATAAAATCATTACACATCATTTGACAATGTTGTGCACTGTTAGCATAGAGAAGAACTTGTTCTGTGTCTCTAGGGGAGACGGTCCCCACAGAAAAGATCAGGTTTGTGTGTGATGAGGAGGTGCAGGGGGGAATGCAGCTGGCTGGTTGATAATGAGCACTTTGATGTTTAGCGTTTTTACTCCCTTAACACTCATCAAGACCAATATTTGTCAGAATACAAAGAGGGAAAAAAAGTCAAATTGTTGTTTTCTAAAAGGGCAACTGAGTAACATTTACCTAGTACAAGTTTAAAGAGAAATTCAGATGTTGTAAAATACACAGAATGTCTTAAAACACCTTTGTCTGTTGCTATTCAAAACATCTTTGACTATCACTGGGCTGGAACTTCAATGTAAAAACATGGATGTTTTCCTATTTCTTGTCTTTTTTCCCTTTTAAAGGCAGATTTACAGCGTAACATCTGATCTCATACACTTGTCACCATGATACTCTCCAAAGGCCCTGAAGACAATGAATCCTTCCAAGTCAAGCAAAAGAGTGAATGTTTGCAGACTGGGTGTCTGACTCCGCATCTGGGGGGATTGGAAAGCACAGGCAGAGCCTCAGCTCACAGTCTCCCCAGCACACAGTGGGCTGTTTACAGTCTGCTTTCACAGCTTGCAGCAGCACATCTTTAATTACTAGGAAAGAATCCTATCTTTAACTGTAGTTGAAAAAATAGGTCTCTTTGCAGGCCATGTAGCAGGCCCTTTCTCAAATGGGTTAAGCCACAACTGTAATTGGAATATAAAGAAGCAAGGACAAATAACTAAGCAGTTAATTAGCTCTGCAGTTTTAGTTAAATGCTACATTGGCTTTTTAGTCATGGAAAAATCACCATTCCCAAGAGCGTGGGTGAAACTATCTGGACAGCTGCTGGAAAACCCAGTCCGCAGGGGTCACCTAGAGCATTGCAACTGCAAAAGATAAGGATGGTAAAGTCAGGTAAAGCTGGCTGGAAGCCATCAATTTGCTCCAGTGTGAGAACCTCCTCATGTTGGTCCCATGACAACTGACCAGAGAGTTGTCCTGCCTAAGCCACAGGTTCCTACCCTGTGCCTCCCTGCTCCTCAATGGGATGAAATAGTTCGGGGGAGGCCAGCCAGGAGCCAGGGCCAGGACCACATTGGGGAGAGAGGAGCATAGGAACTGTACTTGGACAGGTCCAACCACAGCAGAACCAGTGCCCTAATAAATATATACTGAACAATCTGGGCTCTGGCCTACCTTAAACATTACAGCAATTTAAGTGATTTACAGTAGACTGAAAAGCCTGTCACGTCCCTTGACAGAAAACTTAGGGTTGAAAACATCTGGATCTGATTAGCAGCCATCAGCCTAGGGCCCACAAAAGCCATGGCTCAGGCCTAGAACACCATTAACATCTGGATTTGGAGGCAATTTCAACAAGTAAGTTGCATTTCCTTCTATGTTAGCCAGTTCTTGAGTTCTTTGATTTGGGCTTCTGCCTCATTTTCATAATTTCTCCGAAATTAATATACCACAGTTCGTTTTTATTTGTAAGACTAATATTCTGATACAGACCGTTTTAAACAGAGCAATCCTGCTCATGCCTAAATAATAAAATCAGGAGACCTGACAACACTAAACACACTTTAGATAACTATAAGAAGGTTTATCTACTGTTCATCTCAGTGTAAATATTCTCAAAACAAAATTAGAGAATAAATGACTGTTCTAAATTGTTCCAAGTCCTTTCTGCTTTAAATTGCTTCTCCAGCAGCTGTAGTCTGGTGGTGGGGGGGACGACGGGTCTTGGAGATATCTGGCTTCGTTCACCATTCACTCTTAACTGGTGTAACAGTTTTATGGCCTTTCCTTAATGATCACCCATTGTGTAATGGATTGCCAATCAAGGATCACTTAATGACAAAACAGAATAATTTAACCCCTATTCAAATGACAATGCCCAGAATTGCCCACGTAAATGTCTTTACACAACAGAAAGTTTTTCAGCTGAATGAGGTAAATAACATTAACAAGCTATTATCCCCTAGCTCTTCCTCGCCAGTTACAAAAGACCAACCTTTGAACTTTGAACTTTTTCTTTGACTGATCGCGACCATTATAACACTTGCGTTAGTCATTTAAAACTGCAGGTGTAGCCACTTACAATACCTAATAAAATGTGTAGGCTTCAAGGGAGGAGAAACTCAGGCTCACAGGAACTAAACTGCAAGAATTAGCAAGGCCATTTCAAAAGGATTAATGTCCCGTAATTCTCTCGCCGCAATGAGGGGCCTGACAGAGCAGTGGCTTTGCTGGCCCTGTCCCATCACAGCAGCTCCTGGCAGCCCGAGGCAGTGGCCAAAGCGGGACACCGCTGGCAGCAGCTGCCCAGGAGCGCTGCCCTTTGGGGTGATGCCTCTCACGAACTGTCTCGTTCTAAGGTCACTTTGGGAAATATCACTTGGGATGCTAAATCACACAGATAGTCTTAAAAAAATAGTTATCACTGCACTGATGAATGTACCACCAAGGGACAAGTGTGTAGTGCACACTGTTAACTTCCCAGTCAGGGTAAGTTGGTGAGATCACTTTATTTAGGTGACTGGTCATAAACTTATGAAAAAGATGAAACAAAGGGGTTGAGCATGAGAAAATGAGCATGAGTTAAGAGACAGGAACTGATGGGCAGTGGAACAGACTTAAGAAAAGAGAGGAGGTATTTTCAAATTGGATACAACTCCTAAGAGTCTACAGTAGGCCAATGAACATCCTAGGAGCTCTACATAAACTAAAATTAGTGAATACCTTGCTTCCCTTAAACCACAGCCTGCCGTTTAGTGAACTGACACAGTATAGGAGGCATCTGCTCTGCACCTCATTCCCTGCCTTTGATTTAAAAGTGAATGAAAAAAAAACTTGCAGAGCAAAAGTTACACGACACGAAGTTGCAGAACAGCAAGGTAAGCACCCTACTTCTTCTATGTGATCTTTACACTTTTTTAAAAAAACTGAAACCGATTAAAGTGCAAAAATAAGTAGATGTTCACTGTTTTTCACCAAAAGTGAATTTAAAAGGCAAATCAGTACAACACAACCACTTATTGGAAGCAGATTTTAAATTTGTAGAGTATTTATAAGACTCGCCTTACAAGAACAAGCACAATATATTTTGATTTATTTAGACAGTCTGAAATAAGCCACCTATGTTCCAGATAAAATTTTCAACATTATGATCAATTCTGTGTGAAAAATATGCACAATGTATTTGTCTAGTAATAAATTTAAAAACATTTGAACATGGTTGTGGATATACTGCAACAGAAATAAGGTAACATGATCAAATAAAGTGTTCACTTTGAATCATTCATGCAGCTCGATTTAAATAATTGAAATACTAACATTTATTAATGTTTTGAGTTGAAAATAATACCAAATTATGTAATAATATTTTAGATAATTAGTATGTAACAGGAGCTAATCTAATATGGGAAAAAAGTGTAAAATAAATCAGATATTAAGAATGACCACTTGATTACCACCAAACTCTAGGGGAATTTGGGAGCTCTAAACCCATACTTTTTTAAAAAACCAGGGGTTTTTTGCTATCTTTTCTACTGGTGCCTCACAAAACCAGGCTGACCCCACCAGAAAGGGCTCATGGATCTGCTCTCTTGAGTAGCTCCTGTAGTCACATGCATATCAGTACTACAAAAACTAACAAACAAAAAGAAAAAACCCAACCAACAAAACCAGACTTCATACCTAATAACCAACCACATAAGTACTAAAGACTTACTCATGGGTCAGAGCCATCAGTCAGAACCAGAGCTGATGTTCCTGTCTTGGTACATAAATACTGAGAAATTCAAATTAAATCATCTGTCTGTAATGCCAGAATGGATGGCCCACAGATCCAAATGGGGATCAGCAGACCTGCCCATTTCAGTCACTGCTTTAATCAAAGAGCTAGTCAGAAGTGTCTAAAAGTCTATGAATCCTCAGCAGGTTAGCTGAGTAAGATGGTCTTTATCATGAAAGAAGACACAAATCCACCTGCATGGTAAACAGATTTCTGGCAAGTTCAGAAGAGATGATAAAGGAAGAAGGACAGATACGGGTTTTTTTCTGAGAAGAAGCTGGACGTGCATTCCTAGGCACATCCCTGCCTCTGTTCTTCTTCTGCAAGGATAAAAATGTTGCAGCACTAGGGCAACCAGGGCAGCTGGGCCAGAAACAGCTTCCACACAGAATCCCCCAGCTGCAATCCAGTTAGCAAATCTGGAGCTAACTAATATATCACATACCTTGATGAAGAGAATGGAAGCAAAAGCAATAGAATTCCAGTGTTGACTGATTCAAGGCCAGGCACTTCTCACCGTTTCTGGTATCCATCTCCACCAAGGAATGGAATCCCACTGCCACTGTTTTCTTCCCAATTTTCATTAACTTTCTTGTGTTAAACATAAAACACACCCACATATTGTACCAGAAGTAATTACATGCCACATAGAATAGGTTAGGGATGCTTCAAATAATTGCCTACATGACTAGCATGTCCCTGACATGACTAGCAAAGGGCTGAGGGAGAACAAAGGAAGTTTATAAAGAAATCTACGCATATTCTAGAGGCTGACATCGTTTCACACGTCAATTTTGCAATAGGTACATTGGACATACCAATATACACTGCTTGTACACTAAAGTACTTTCTTTGAGGCCAAAGAATCTAAAGAGAAGTTAGGGAAATAGCAAATATTCAAAACCACTGAAAGCCCCCAACTTTGCTATGAGATGGGCACAAACCACACTTCTAGTAGGGCTCTCTCTACTTTCCCAGAATCCCTGTTACAGGTTACTTGAACTGCTTGGTGTCAGCCACAACCCCTGACCCGTGTGATGCTAGCTTGCTAGGGGTGAAGGCACACGTATATCGTCGCATAGGGATCTGACATGGTCTTATCTCAGACCTTTTGCTGTTGACATTTGTCACCGGTTCAAAACTTATTATAGCCACCATCTCCGCTTAAATTTACAGATACGTTTTAATTAATGGGGGAAAATGTGTTTATCTCCTCCTAGCAGTGCCTGGTTTCCAAGCGTTTTTTATCTCCAGTGTGAAATTTAGGCTGACAAGAATCAGCTCTTCCCACGCCGCAGCTCCGCGCCGGCGGCCGGGTGGGGCCGGGAGCTGCTGCCTGCCCGAGCCCTGCTCACACAAGTGTGCAGAGCACATCTGCCTGGGCTCTGGCAGCTGCGGCCGTGTGACCAATTCCGCGTCAGAGAGTGAAATTAACGCTAAAGAGTTTAATTGTGAGTAAACAATGCCGCATTACGGAGCGGTAAACACAGCAGCAGGGACTGAAGGGCCGAGCATTCAGTCACAGATGTGGCCGCTCCGGTGCTTTCACTAACGATTCCCTCCCCGTCTGCACCGTCCGACCGGGCTGTCGGTCATTTACAGCCGCTGCCCTCCCTCCCGCTCCGCCCGGGCGTGCGGATGCCCCTGGGGGGTGCGGGCTGCCCCGAGCCACTGCCGCTCGACCACTGCTGGGGGAACGAAACACTGCCCACCGCCCACCTCACACACCTCGAGATGGGCAAACAACTTGAGCAGACGGCATCAAGAGCGTGCCAGACACCTCTAACATTTTTCTGAAATAATAACGTTTCTTTCTTTAAAATTGCCAGCTGACTAAATGTGTGTGTCACCTCCTCACAAACATATAGGCCTGGGAAGCCTGGGTACAGATGATTTGGGAACAAGGAGTTGGTAGACATGAATAATTACCCAGATTCTGAGTGCCCTCGAACATGTTGTTTCAGCTTATTGGGGGTAAATCTGAGGAGCTGGAGCAGCTTCTGCCATGGCCACTGTGCCTTAGTTTGCTTCTTCACGAAATGGGAAGAGTTCTGATTCACTTGAGCAGGAGGCTGTGGGGATTATCTGCAGATCCTCTGAGATGGTAAAAGACACACCAGCTGAATAAAGTTTATGAGGGAAGATACTGAATTCTTGTTCATCATTTTGTTTCTTTCTTTTCCCTTCACTCGCATTCTCATTGCTTATTGATTTTTGTTTCCAGCTGACATACGAGCGACAGCCTACATTAAGACAACAGCAACTAAAGCATCAGGAAAGTCAACATCACTATATACTATTAAGAAATCTGCTGTTTGATGATGCACATTTACCACTCCAAGAAGTGCCTTAGGGAGATACAACCACTTCTGAAGGGGGACTAGAACTAGGTGGGTGGGCTTCAAAAAAACACTGCTCTGCATGATGTCCAGTAGGAGAATCTCTTTCAAAAACAATGAGATGGATGAACTGTCATCAATCCACTTCATTCCCTGCTTTGCAGGACACTCATAAAATGGGCAAAGGACAGTTCTGGTTTGTTCAACATATGATAAAAACGCACAAAAGATGATTGACATGAAGAAACTGCAAGCGTGCTAAACTAAACATTTGCTTCTGGAAGCACTGATCTACTAGAATAACTCAGTCGTGTGTATCCTCTAGTTGCTGAAAGACTAACCACCACTTTAAAACAATTGAAATCCCTATATTATTGTGAGTATAAGCTCTTAATTAATTTACCATATTACATGTATCAACAGCTAGACAAAAATGGAGCTTAACAGCAGTTTATCTTCAATCAGGTTTTGAAGCCAACACAAATATTTCTTCATTTCACCCTGCTTTTGACTCACTATATGAGTAGAAGCAAAAGGGCCGAAACCACTGCTGACACTAATGTCATAAAAGGTGTAACCTGGTTTAAATCAGTGCCATTGACTCTTCTTGTGCCAGCAATGAACTGGGATCTCTGCCTTCACTTGTGACACTCTGCAATTAAGAGAATTTGATGTAAGAATAATTATGAATGAACTCAGAAGACTCTCACCCTTTAATGAAGTGTCACAGGCAACAGGCTTGCATGGTCCCAGGGCTGCATTTCGATTGCTAGGCAGAGACATTCCCCCTTACCCTTTATGGAAAATCAACTGTGCTCTCTTAACAAACACACATGCACTGTACAAACCCTGCACAGAGGCTTCCACAGAGGTGCTCCCACTTCTCTCGAACCCATAGTGGAACAGGAGCCTCTGCTCTGGGCTGGAAGCAGCTCCTTCCCATAACACAATCCATGGAGGCAGCACATATCCAGCTGGGCTTCTCCATGCATACGATACACTCATTAAAGCTACTAGGGGTGCAACTGAACAGAAAGGATTAAAAACAAAAACACGAGCTAACTAAGATACCACCACCTTCACACACACACACACGCACACACACACAAAAGGTTTTAAAAAAATTAAAAAATAAAAAGAGGAACATGTGCAGGAATGAAGGATTCCCCTGCTTTTTCTGTCCAGGCTTTTCTGTTGAGATTTTCACCAAGAACATTATCAGGGTTTGTGCTGATGAACACAGGCACTACATACTTTGACTTGGCTATTGCATTAGCTTTATACCACCAGGGCTCTTAGCCTAGGCTTGACTTGAGCAGGTAAACAAGGAATTTCCTCCAGCTTTTGCCATTCAGTTCCATACAAATATTAGTAAGTCAACTCTCCAAAATCCACATGCTCAAACCTAAGGAATGGTTACAGAAGGGCAGGCGGCTTCAACGGATTCAAGTGAAAGGAGAGACAACCTTGCTGAGACAGCTGGTCCATATTTGTATTCTCCAGTTTATTCAGTCTTCCACTGATTATTTCATTAGCTCTTCACTTTTTTAATGAGTGTAATCCCACAACTCCCCAAGCATGCACACTACACAGCCTGTCCCTAGAAATTAACTCCCTCTGCCTTGTATAAAGCTCCCTCACTAAATGACTGCTCCACACTGTATGCACATATCCATGTGACTAACACAATTTGCCAATTTGCCAAAGGGTAAAAAACTCTAAGCTCCCTTTATTTGTCTTGCTGCTGAGTGATCTCAGCCCCAGTGACTACGAGTCAAGCAGCGAGCTGTGGGGAGATGCCATGCTGCAGCTAAACTCACCTCAGCTGCAAGCAGCAGAGCTGCCATCTTGCTAATCAGCTTTAATTTAGCTGTCTCACAGCTTCATAAGTAAATAAAGACTTACTTAGTGTCAGAAATATCAGTATTTAACCGTAGAGTTTAAAAAGTATGGTAATTAAAAGAGTGCCACAAGTCACAGCTCTGTGCAATCCTAACAGATTGTAGGGTTTGCCTTTTTGAACCTCTCAGCACGTTTAGAAACTTGAGTAAAACAACAAAAGGTGTTAATAGCTTTAAGGGGAGCACCATGCTGATAGATTACCCATTATGGCTATCCACTCACAGCGAAATGGCAAATAGGTTTGATCAATTCGATTTTAATGTAAAGTAGAACTTGAAAAAACCAGCAATGAGCAAAGAGAAGACCTTTTGTTGCTAATGTGTCTGAAAAAAAGCACTTAATTGAGGTCATAATAATATTAGCAGTTATATACCATCAATAATTCAGCCTTATTTATTACTACATGGTAAAGTTCTGTCAAACAGTAATCGTTCAGGCTTTGTTATACATGTTAACATGAAGCTAGCTGTTGGATGATTGGTATATATTTCACCAGCTGCTCAAAACTGCGGGATAGCAAGAACTAATGATATTCTTTCTTGGTCCTTGCATTACACAATAGTTAATTTGCTGCATGCAGAAATATATGTTACAAATATAATAGTCCCACATAAAGTATGCATAATAAAAAAAGCATTATATCTGAAACAGTGACTGACTAATCTTGCCTGAGCTATCTGTCATATGGAAAACAATTTCAATTCCTGCATGATTTAGTACTCCTACAGCAGGATAAACATAAATTCTGCCTTTTCACACAGTTCTAGTCACCTGTGATTAGTTATCGTCAAAAAAATCTAAACGAACGTATAATTGTGCAATTATAGATGCAAACTCCAGTGTTAAAATTTAAAATGTATTAGTCTCGTAAAATGGCTCATTAATCTCTGGGTCTTAAAGGACACACTTGTCCAGTAATGAGCCAAATGCAGGAAATATGTGTGTGATGGTGGATGGGGGAATTTTACCTCATAAGTATCTTTTTTTTTTTTTTTAACCTTAGAATAATTTTATTCCTGTAAAATCTGTTTACCAAACACAAAGAAGTTGTCAGTGACAAAATCAGTTGTAGTTCTCTGGTCATTAACTATGGAAATAAGCTGTTTTGAAGAGATTAGTTTTTCCTTACACACGATATTCATGGATTTATAACAGCTTTATAATTACTGACTGGAACTGCAACCAGAAAGGTTGGGCAGGAATATTGATCTCTCCGTGTCTGCTAATGACCACTTCTCCACTGCGCTGATGGAAGGAAGCCTTCCATTAGATTTTTGCCACCTTCCTGAGGAGAAAAAAAAAAAAAAAAAGGAAGGGGAAGAATTATAGGAAAAGAAAGATCAGAGGGGCACCTGTGAAAAACAAAACGTACCCCACTTAGAGGCTGTCAGGCAGCGTTTGGTGCGGACAGTTCGGGAGCCCAAACCCAGGGGCGGAGCGCGGGGCAGGGCTCGGGGGCAGCGGCGAGCGAGCGCCGGGGGATGATGGATGTGGATGCGATCCCCGTGCGGGGGGAGCCGGCAGCCCCTCCGGGAGCTAATCCACTTGGCAGCAGTGAGATGGCTCCTTGAAGGAGCTAAAGTAGACTGACACAATGGCCTGCGAGGCATTAAAATGTAGGAATTAAAAACTGTTAAATTGCACAGAGGGATTCTTAACCTCAGCCCTTTGGCAACACAGTGATGTTTCTTCCCTTTTCTTCTCCCTCGCCTCTTCTTGAAAGTGCCATACACAGTAGATTTTCTTTTCTTTCTTTCCAAATGCCTCACTCATCAGACCACACTAATTCTGGAGGCCAGTTCCCTGCCATACACAAACCTTGTTAATGATGGGAATAAAGCATCTGAAAGAGTGCCTCGAAAAATAACTCTGTCTTCTCCTGGCTGCTCCTAAAACAGCCATCACTCAAGAGCACATCTGGATTCATAGATCTGGATCTTTGGGTCCTGCAAATGTAAGAGCTCCAGACAAGCCTTCCTCTGCAATTGGGGCTGTGCAGAATCCCTGCACCATTTGAATGAGAAAGGTGAGGCTCTGTGTTGTTTAAATCGACAAGCAAATGTTCAAAACGATTTTAAACTGGGGCCAATTATGGTTTGCCCTGGAGCTTAAATGGATGTGGGCTTTTAAATTTTTTTTTGCCTTTTTTTTTTTTTCTTTTCCTGAAACACAAGTTATCCTCAGGCTCAACAAACTGACATGTGGTTCCTGACAATAATAGGGTATCACTCAGCCACTTTGTAGAGAGCTGCCAAAAGAGACGACTCTTCTTCCCTAGCTGGTGGGTTGGTTTGGGGTTTTTGTTGTGTTTAAACAGCGTGACATTTTAAAAGTTATTAGAGCATTAATGCTGCTTTTTAATGAATAAAGCTTTATAAAACTACTGATATGGAATTAACATAAGTTTACCTCTGAATGCAAGTATCTTTTTTTTTCTATTTTACTATCCATTACTTCATTAAATCAACACTGAAAAAGACTAGCCTTGCCAAATTTCTCACTGCACATTCCACTGTTTGCCCATGACAGTATTTGAATGTGCTTATTATTTCTAGTAAAGCCCTTATCATTTTCACTGTGAAATTTAAATCACCCTGATCCAACTCTTCTTAGCTAAAGTCAGCTTTATCAACCACAAGAGATGTGGGATTTTAAATAGATCTGAGTAAATTCACATTGTTTGGATAAACTCATTCAGGGGGTTCAGCAAATGAAAGCTGAAATAGATATGTATTCCAAGGAGGTTATGGACTGCTCAAAAACAAAGAAGTTAAAGCATAATTAAAAAAAGAAAAAAAAGTTAATAGTATCAGTATCTTTTTAATGAAGGCATTCACGGACCAGATTTTGAATTGGTATTTCTGTGCCTCCACAATAATCAAAGTGAAGAGCAAAAAAAAAAAAAAAGAAAGAAAGAAAAACAACCCAAAACATTAAACTGTTTACACAAAGATTTTTTTTTTCTACAATCCACTCTGCTATGTTATCTGGTCAGTGTTGTGCTATCAAAAAATGTTAAGGGCTGCATTTATGCATTATCCCACAATTTAAGTAACTGTGTATCATGTATATTTAAAACCATCTCTCTGTAGTTTTAATTATCTCAGTCTGCAGGGACAAAACGCAGCTCCCATGCCTGAGATCGAAATGAAAGTGCTGCATGCTGACAGCTAAGATGTCTGTCCTAGCTTGTTGAGATTTCCTGTAAAATTTGCATTGAAAAGGCAGCTTTAAATATACTTAAAATAAAAAGAGCATTTGCATCTAATTTGCTACACTTGCAGTATTAAAGTTTTATCTGAATAAAGACATGTCAAATGGATTTATATAGTTAAGCTGATAGCTTTTAAAGTCAACACAGTAACATCAGCTAAATTCAACAAAGTAATGGCAGCAGCTAATGGCATTTATTAGTTTATCATCATTTACTTAAAAACCATAACACAGATCATTTTATTTTCACATTACTGTTTGTGATTCTTTGACTCAGTTTGTATTGATTCCACAAATTATGGCAGAAACTGACATTTATCTAACAGAGTTTTCCAAGCTATAAATGTTGGCTTTAGTGGGAAGCAATTGAACACTTGCCACACAATGGTTTGAGCCATGCTAGAAACAACCATCTTCAAATAAACACATTTGGCAACCATTTTAAAATACGATTGTTCCTTGTCTGATAATGACAGAAGGGTTTTTGTTACTGATAAGGCTCTTATTACAAACCACTGCCTATGTAATCTACAGCTTGATCACACAAAGTGCTAAGCACGCTCACCCAACCCAGCAAAGAGCTGAAGCATTAAGCTTTGTTTTGAAGATATGCATATTAACAAGCAAGTCTTTTTACAGTACTTCTCTTCTGCAGACGTCAAAGAACTTCACAAAAGAGATCATCGCTGTTTACACAGGAGGAAACTGAGGCTGATAGAATCCAAATCACACCCGGTGCTGCAGCGGGACTTGATGATGTGAGTCCCAGTTTAGTATTCTGCACACCATGTTTTACTGCTCCCTTACCCTCCTGACTTCAGAGTGTCATCATCACTTGCCCAGACTTCAGTGGAGCTACCTGCCAAAAGTACACACTTATGATAAAGATTGTTGAAGGGTCCAGAATGTTACGGAATAGGTTTTTGGCTCTAAATCCATGGTAAAAAGCAGGGCTTGTGCTTTATACTCTCAATTCTGCTATAGCAGTCTTTATACCCCTCTTTGTAACAATAATCGATGACACCTAAAAATTTACCACAAAATGCTGAGCAATATTTTATTGCCACCATAAAAACTAGGCACACACATATCTTGGTTTGTAAGTATTATGGGTGTGGGCACCTACATGTCAACACTCAGTTTTACAACTGCGTTTGAAAATGACATCAAAAGTTTCCAATCATGAGATCTACTCTTGTCCTTGGTGACATCCATGCCTGTCCTTCAGTGGAAGAAAAAAAACCAGCTGAGCTGGAGATAGGGTTTATTTTCAGAACTACGCACGAAGGTCAACATTCTTGCTAACAGGAGGCCCATGTTTAACTCCCCATGTCATATCCTAAACCTTTAATTCCAAAGAATCACCAGCTTCTCTCTTTTTTTCCTCTTTGTTTTTGGGGGTTTTTTTGGTGTTTGTTGGGGTGGGTTTTGTTGTTGTTGTTTAGTTTGGTTTGGTTTTTTGGTTTGGTTTTTTTTGTAGCAGACCATATTCCCAAGAAAAGTGACAATCACAAGTCACATTTGGCAAGAATTTGAAATGATCATGCTTTGTTTCATGCCATTTATTATAATTCTCCCACAGCAATGGGCTTTGTTCTACTGTGTCCTCACCCTGAACTCTGGCTTCTCTTTCAGCACACATTTGTAATTCTCCATCCCTGGGCTGAAGAGCACAAACCTCTGGCTCACCAGAACAGCCTGAGACAGCTGGAGCAATCTTTTCTGAGGCATACCCATCCTTCTTGAATCACCACCTCACAGCTGGCCAACCTTCTTATGTGTAAGTGCTGGATCAGGCAAGAAGGAGAAAGAAGGAACTAAAAACTGTATTGACTTTCACTTGGAGCCCCAGTCTGACCTCATTCAAATCAACAGGAATTCTGTTCTGATTTAAACAGTGGCTGGATCAAGTATATATAAAGTTTTATTTTATTGAAGATTACTTGTGAAAAACTGCTGCAAAAATTTAGTTGGGGAAAAAAATTTAAGTAAAAACTTTATCTATTTTGCTGCATAGGCTCTCTTCCTTCAGCTCAAGGAACAGAGTTGTAACCTACTAAAGATGCACACCATATTTTACAGCTATTTCAGTCATGCTGGACAGAATGACAACCCCAGAAGTTTCCATTGTGCCACAGAGACATGATGTGTTCTCCTTGGGACTGGAGGGGAGACAGTCCCTCTAGCAAGACACCTCCGGAGAGGAATATTATGGCTCAAGTGTTCTGAAAAAAAAGCCCAAAACCTGGACAGCACTGCAAACAGCATCACTGCTTAAGAAGTAGGGCAGCTTAAAGGAGGAGAGAGAGTTCTCTTCAAAGTCAGAGAGAAAAAAACAACCTCTTGGTTTCCATCCAAATGCAAATAGAAGGCCAACAGTAGCTGAAGAACTGGTTCCTGCCAGCTCCACCTGAGGAACAGGACATTTTGCACAGTAGTAGTTAGAGCCTCCAGATAGCTTTGAGGTACAGCCCCTAAGCAGATCAGTTTGACCTGAAAACCCCAGGGCATGGGAGAAGTTTCCCATCCCTGATCACAGACATGGGCTGGAGGAATTCTCCTGAGCACAGATCCCACTAGAGTGACACAAAGCAGAGCAACCTCACTAGGTTCAGGTCATTTCAGTTGCACCTCCCTGTGTTATGGTGAGTTTTCCTCTTAATTTCAATCACCCTATGCTTCAGACAGCTCATTCCTAACTTGTGCTAGCAATGACCATTCTCTACTTTCGTTCTCCCCCACTGAGACCCTTCCTAACCCACACGGGAATGAAACAACAGCACCCCAGCTGGTGTCTACATGGTAGCAGGCAGGATAATGTCAGCCAGACACAGGGCCACATCCTCAACCGATGCAAATTATCCTAACTTCATTTACTCCAGTGGAGCTCTTGGTGTTTTCTATCAGATAAGGATGTGGACTTTAGCATTAATCATGTGCAGAGAAAAAGCCCACCGTATCAAGCTTCATTATGAAACAAGCGCTACATTAGCACTGAGCATGGAAAATCTCAGCATTTCCCTTTAATGATCTTGAAGATTATGTGCAGCAGGAAAGAAGAAGTGGAAAATCTGTCATAAATATCACTGAATATTTTTAATAGCTGAAAGCTAGGCTTTCTTTAACACTCTTGCCTGAAAAAAAAACCTGGTGACTGTTCATTAACTAGAAGCAAGGGGATTGGTTTGTCAGTATACTATGTCTGTGAGACAGCACACAATGAAAAGACAAAGTTCTCAGGCCCAGAGAAAGCATAAGCTAGTAAAAAAAGTAAATAGACAATCACAGATATTTTAAAATATAGTATGTGTAAGTATGGAAACAACTGAAAAACCTCAGGATGCACTTATTATTGTCTGTAGTAGCCTGTTCTTTTCTCAGCCTCGGCAACCCTTTTAGTCACTACACATCATCATCTGACGGCACCAGGAAATACCTGCGATGGGGACTTGCTTTCCAGCATCTCTGGTGACAGCTGCAGACAGGTTACATAAGTGGAGGCTGCAGTGGACTCCCCTCACTCCCTGATCTTGTGTAGTAGGTGCACAGAACAGCGTAATTCTAGGCAGGCATCAGAGGCTGCTGCTTGAATTGACTGCTACTTTAACTTTGCGATGAAAGGAAACCTTCCTCAAGCCAACCTTTTCCAAGCCCTGGTCCATGATCAGGCACTACCCCAGTTCATGCTCCAGTTCGTGTGCATCTCCCACACCTGAGGTTGGCTCAGGCTTGAAGAAACCCTCTGACACCATCCGTCCTGACCTCAGAACAAGAGGCAGAGCTCCAGTTCCTACCAAAGCAGCCATGGAAATGGAAGATGTTGCAGCTGTGTGCACTGTCTCAGCAGGCTCTTATGAATCTAAGGCATACTGACACAAAACCTTGAGAAGAGTCCATGTAATGAGAATAATGTTTGACAGGAGGACATAAAGAACTAGTCAAGAAGGTTGTAGCTGTGATAGTGTTTCTACAAAGAGATGAACTTACTTCCTTAGATGGTTGTGTGAAGTAAAAGCATCTTCTCTCTTTCACAGGAACTGGAATTCTATTAATTACATGTTATTTGCTAAAAAGAAAGAAACAAAAAAATGTGGTTGAATATTGTCTTCTATGGGAGAGGAACTAAGTCAACATGTAGTGCTGCATTTCACTGAAGTTTTTAACAAAATGAATACCCCAGAAGGCTTCACTTGAAGAAAGGAACTGTCAAGTACTACAACCTTTATAAAAATTATCAGGTTACTTTGAATGCATCTGGGTGATGGTTACAAGAGTTTTTTGCTTGGCTAAATTTTATTACACTCCCTAATCATGCTACCAAACACAATTTCATTTGCTCTTGTCTACAAAAAAATCTTAGTGTCTCCACTTCCACAAAACTATATCCACCTTGTATTTTCATCCCTAAATCTTTGAATTTAGGAAAAACAGCCCTTTTTTCTTTTTCTTTCTTTCCTTCTTTCTTTCCCTTACCGACTTTTGCCCTCTTTTTGGAGTCAAACTTTTTCCAAACAAAAAAAAAAAAAAAACAAAAAACCAAAAACAACCAAACCACAACAACTAATCTTTTTGAGAAAGAAAGGAATGAATATGCAAACTACACAATTACAAATAGACAAATAGGAAGAATAACAATAGGATTGTAATTAAAACATTACCATTTAGTTTATGGACTGATTTCATGCTCCCCTTCTCCAGTCTTTCATTTAGAGTTGGAGGGAGCAACAGAAATCCCTTGGTCTCAGCTGCTAAACCAGTAAGGCCTAAGACTTACAAAGGAAGTGAATTCTATCTGTGTACGGCCGGTGAGCTCCCATGTATGTGTTTACTGAAGGATGATTCCCACACAGCCATTACATTGCATTTTTTAATACCAAAAATTCAGGTCCTGAGAAACTGTTTTATTCACTTATTGTCAAATAATGCACCAAGCTGAAAAAACTATCTTCAGTAATCTGCTAATCAGTCTTTCCTACTATGGTCTATTCTATTGTCTGCATTTGAGATAATGAATATTAAAATTGCACAATTCATCCCACAGGGTGTTTTTCAAATTATGCAGAGCACAATAGAATCCATTTTCTTGCTGTTGAAATTCCGCCTTCTTCAGGGTGGAAACACAGGAGATATGGATGAGTGGAACATAACACTGTGCAGCAAAGAGGGGAGGAGAAACCCACTCCAAATATAGCAGGGCAATCCTTTAATCCTACAGAAAAATGAAAAGGTTCTTGGATCTTTGCAGCCTAATTTGATATCATCAGCCACTGTGCACAAAATCAACCATGTCTGTGTGTAACCCACAGGTGGCCATATCTGTGCAAACTGAGCAGGTTGTGTAAGGAGTGCCAAGAGCAGCATGCAGGTTCCTGACCCTCACACATGTACTTTGATATATGTGCAGGACAGGAAGGGCTATCTTATATGAAGAGAACAAGCACATACTCACATGCATGGGTCCAGAAGGCAATCTAAACAATCTAAATTATAGAATACAGCCCCAGAGAGGTGAAAGGCAGCATCAGCCCGGTTAGGTGCTGAGCAGGTATCCCAAAATGCCTGTTCTCTGGAAGCAAGTGAACAACACAGGGTTTCACTGTAGTTTGATTTTATAATAATGTTGTTTCCATTTATTAAATAATAATTATTTAGAATGGCAAAAATTCACAGACAGTAAATTTGAACAGAACTTTTGATAGTAATCTCTAAGGAGCAAAACTTTTGGTGTGTTTGGTGAGAGAAAAGGCCCAGACTGAAAGGTTTTAAAAACTTTACCTCAAGAAACTTCCAGCTCCAGAGTCAAACAGAAACTCTTTTCAAAAGCCTATCCTGAGCTGCTTGTTCATTTATAATTGGATAGTTAGAATACTTAGCTCACATTTCCATGCTTTTTTCAGACCAGAAGAGAACCTCCTACATTTCATCCAAAAACCAAAACCAGAAGCTGCTGTGGTGGGGCAGGCATAGAGGCTGAGTAAGACTATACTCTGCAACTTCAGTGGTAGCTCAGCATCCCCTTCCCTTCCATCCAGAACTTCTCTGACCTGGCAAGATCGGGGTTTTTAAAAGAAATGGAAAAATGCACTTTACCGTGTTAACATCCCTCCTTCTTTAAGATATACTGTACAGGTCATAACTTATCCTTTTTAATAAAAAAGAAATAAATTTACCTTTTGAGTGTCATTTCTGGCCACTGCTGCCCCATTTCTAAAGCCACGGGGCTTCACAGTAGACAGCCTGATGGAATTCCACTTCACAGCTTAATTTTCCTCCTGATAAAAAAGACAAAAAGTTCCTTTCAGTAAAAATAAAATTTAATATGGTCCGCAAATTTGATATATTACAACCTCCGACCTCAGCTTAATTGTTCACAAAGGGCTACCGGTACCACTGGCAAGTAAATGACTTCTACAGAGTGTTGCAGCTCTGATAGCTGAAGAGAAGGGGAGCAGCAGTCTGACAGATAATCAAAATTTTTAATGTGAACCATAGTGAGAGAGGTTATTCAGAGCACAGCCAGACTGTAGGAGCCTTCTGCAGCTGCCATAGTAGCTCCTTAGGATGAGAAATGCTTAAACATCATCCTCACTCAACTTCGTTAAGTGTTGCTGCTGTTAGTCACCAACCGATGGAGTCTGACTCTTTACAGCAGCAGACAGAAACAATCTGGGATCTGCACAGACAGAAATATGCTACTTAAATTTCTTTGAGGCCAAAGCTGCTCCAGTTCTGCGGCCCTCAATAGCTTTTCTTAGAGTTTGACATGGAACCAAAGGAAAGAGTATGAAGGCAAAAAGAAAAGAGTGATGCAAACACACCCACCACTGGCCCATGGAGGCTGACCTTTTAAAGGCTACTGCAGAGAGCAGGACTTTAGTGAGGCAGCTGGGTCTCCCACAGCTCACACAGGTTTGCAAAGGGCCATAGAGGATAAGGCAAAGGCTAGGTAGAAGAGGGCAAGGGGGAAGAAGTGATGCTTGTCCTGGCTGTTTTGATTTGAGAAGTTAGGAAACGACCAAATTTGTCCCCGACTCTCCTCACCACGTGCTGTCCTGATGAAGTCCACAGAGACTTATGTGCACTCAGAGCTGGTGTGCAGAGAATGAACCCACAGAGCTGAAGGGACCATATCACTGAACAGGTCCTTACATCCTTTGTCTACTGAGAGCACACAAAACAAATTACTCTGTGGCTGGGAGGACAGCATGACCCATAAGCTGATTTACCTCATTGTCTTTATTATATTGGACAAAAGCAGGAAAATCACATAGCTATTCCCACAGCTGATTTGCTTGCTAAAGGAAAGATGGGTCAGGGGCCTACACAGGTGAGCAAATGCTCCCCTGCAGAGTCTAAAACATTCTAGTTGCTCCAGGATATTGAGAAGCCAGCAGCAACAAAAAGCATTTATTTTCTCACTGTTAATTTGGGTTACACTTTACAGGAATATAACACAATAAATGAGCATACTGAATAAAAATACAGTACAGTATGCAAATGTATTTATAAAGAGAGGGCACTTGCCAAAGTGCTGACTGTATGCATGCATCTACACTTTACCAGGCAAAGGTAAGATGTACTTATACTGAGAGTGCTGAAGCAGTTTCTTCCTTCCCCTCCTGATTCAGTGTGGGGTCAACAACATCAAACAGCTCCCACAGAGAGCACTTGCAGCCACCCCCAAGACCACCAACAATTGCATTTGGCCTGGCAGCTGTTGTTCACCCTCAGGTGGGCTGCCACTCACGAGCTAAGGCAGCAGCACGAAGGAACCCAAACTGTGTTCTACCAGGAAAAGGAATTATAAACCTGCCAGCTGAGAGCATAAATGCTTGATGCCTCCTCCCCAAAACATGGAAGGCAACAGCCACCTCTGTGCTAACCTGCATGGGCACTCCCCAAGCCATGTAAGGGTCCATCTTCTGCGGGATGACTGTTGTGAATACACACCTGAGGAGCAGCAGCACTACCCCAGCACACCAACTCTGCTACACACCATTGACAATCGTGTTTGGCTTCCCGACAGGCAGAAAGGACAGTGAAAGCTATACCTGTCTTCTTGTTAGTGAAAAGCAGCTGAGCTACCCCCATGTGCAAACAAAAGGGAAAAGACATTTCCAGATCAGAAGGTGTCTGCAGTTCAACAGAGCCAAAATCACCAGCCTCTTTCTAAGTTAGGGATGATGATATATCCAGCAGCAGCCACTAGTAATGTTAGCTGTCTCAGTGTCACTGGAAAGCAACTACCAAAGCCTTTAGAAGTTCATATTTCAATTTTAAAGCTGAGGCTATTTTAGCTAATGTCCCCAAGGCAATTGTCTGGTCAAATGTCAGAGTTTATACTGCTAAAGGAAATCACTATGTTTATGAGATCTCTGCAGTTTGGGAACCACGTTAAGCCCCGTTTGAGTTTCTCAGATTATAGTGTGTTGTGGATATCTTTTTTTCCCTGTGTTTGGAATATATCTCAATCTCCTCCTATTCCTGTGAGCCATTGAAAATATCTCCCTCTGTCATGTTTAAATGAGCTTCATCGCTGTAGGATTTTTCTCCACTAATTCACTTATTAAAAAAGAAAAAAATCTTTCAATTTATGTTGTTTCTGTATGCGTCTGAGTCCGATATCCTGCAAATTGGTAATTTATTTTCTTTTTCAGTAGCAAAACATTGCTTGAATTTTGGTGTTTTATGACTAATGCCAAGCTTCAAACTTTAACTTGACTCCTTGACACCCAAGCTTCCCCTTCCCTTTCGTCCCTCTGGGCTTCTTGGGGTTTTTGCCCTACTCACTTCATTACTGACACCAGGGATTGGTTGTTTTGCTTTGGCACAGGCACAGTTCAGGTGTTACCTGTGGCTGCAGAGGAGCTCTGTCAGCTGCCTTCCACACGAGTTTCACCCTGCCCACATTCATGTGCTGGTTGCACCTCAGTGATCCACTGGCCACGTAATTTGGTCTAAGGCGTTTGGAGTCTTACGTATCCACTCAAGTAATGTGGCTTGAAAGCAATTCTTGATTTGCAGACTTTAAAACCCCATAATTTCTCCACCACTACACTAAAATACTTGTTCCTCTGCCAGGCCTGAGTCGTTAAAACTTTTTGCCTTTTTTCCTAGCAGTGGGCTTGTTCTCAGGTTTTTAATGTCTCCTCTAGTTTGGGGTTTATACATTTCTGAGTGTCATGACACCTACAAGCGAGCACCAAATTCCATATACAGCTAATCCCACTGAATTTGTCAGTTCAAAGAGCTTGAGATGCCCAAAAATACTACGGAAATGCGGTTTTTTAAGTTTGGTCTTGACAGAAGACTTGGCCAGAGAAGCTGGACTGCTACACGATATGGAAGTACTGATGATAGACGTAAATGTGAAAGTTCCTATTTCAAGGAGCTTTCTTCCCAAAGCTTTTAACTTACATGCCCTACACTTAATTTTGTTAATATTAAAGGCCACTTCTAGAGCAGCCTGTATTGAAGACTATTCTTTGCAAAACCCAATATAAATAACATGCTATCTGATGAAAAGCTACACCTTTAAACACAGAACAGAATGAACTCACTTTTCTATTTCCAGAAAAGACAGTGGTTCCTCTCCTCCACGCTCCCAGTCCCCTGTGTGTACATGACCGGCAGTGACACAGGGCTGCAGCACCCAGCACCCACCCACACACAAGAGCTCCCATGTCTGAAATAGGACAAAGTAAAAGGAGCATTTTAGTAGCAAAAGAGAGAGGGAAATAATGTTCACAGTATAGTTTTTCTTCCTATAGCCAAGGGTTTTGGGGTTTTTTTTTAGCTTTCTTCTCCTCATATTTCTGCAAGATCTTCCCCATCTTTGGGAAAGCAACAGGTACCAGATGCTGACAAGATAGCACTGAGCTAAGCCTGGAAGCTAAATTTTCTGATTATCTTTCATGTAATGAGCATCTGTACTTTTTAGATTTATTTATCTAAACAAGTACCTTCATTTCCTTCTGGTATTTTTTTTCTTCATATTATTGGCTGACACCCAAGTAGGCAAAGTATTTCAGTGCCATCCCATTTCTAGGTTCAAATAAAAATTGAAAAAAATAAAAAAGAAAGAAACAGTGTAAGGTTGATCACACACTTGTTATTAAGTCAAAGCCGGATTCAAGTGTTTGTGTGAGGTAGAATTATCTCATTCTTTTTGTCTGTGTCTTTCTGTGATCTACCAGTCAAGTATGTGATTGGATTTCAGCTCAACAAAACCTTAAATTACACACCTATTGTGCCTGAGCTAAGCCTAGTTTCACAGCACTGGAGAAGGCTCCTCACTGCTCTTTTGGCACTGTTCGATCTGGCTTCTGCTATCATCCGCAGGTTGATGAATGAGTAATAGGATTAGAAAGTCTCATCTCTGAAATGCTATAATTGTCACATTTGGTGAATTGACAAAGGCCTGGGTGATGGAGAGGTGCTCCATAATGTAAAGTCATACGTTCAACCTGCACTCACTGGCCAAGGCTAAGAGAATGGGAGGAATAAAAAGAATCCCTTCAGCTCCCCATTTGTCCAACATACACAGATATCTCACCCTCTAAATTAACCTTCTATGCACGAGTTTGTTGGAAGGCAGAGTGCTCTGCCTCTTAAAGGCTCTTATCTCTCTTCAAGGAAGACGATATACTTGTTGATTCTTTGGTTAGTGCAGGAGATTAAAAAGTCTAGGAGGGCTAGAGCAGGGGGCAGATTTTCTTGTCTTCCCCAGCAATCTTCAATTCAAAACACCAGGGGAGAGATCTTCCCCCAGGCAAGCAGAAAAGAGCAGCTCAAGCCATGACTCAACGACTGGGGGTCTGAGCCTCTCTATTCATATGGACTGTCTTTCCATCCATGTTCTCAGGGTCAGTAGCACACTGGTTCTGACAGAAATTCCACACTTTTCTCTGTGTAGGCCCACCTATATCAGCCAAGCATCTGAAAATGGACGAAGTTTTCAGTGGCTCCTATTCCAAGTTTCTTTTAAAAGGGTAGATTTCCAAAGAAATTTACAAGCCAGATTTGTGTAGATGTGTCAGTAAGGTACATTAGGGACTTACCTGCCCAAACAGCTATGTGAACAGAGTATTGAACAGTTAACAGCAGAAAACAAACAGAAAGAAAAAATCGGTTTTACTTATCCTTTCTCCTATTTACTATTTTAATTTCCACTGCTTACAAGCAATGGCAAAATCCCCGTTTTCAAATAAAAGAATTTAAAAAATATAGAGGAGTAGTTCTCTCTTCTAAAGTACCATCATCACTGCCTTCTCCTGAGAAATGGCTTCATGCCATGCATACAAATTAACACAGAACTTTATTCCTGCTCACATTTTATTAAAAAAATATCAGAAGCCAACATCACTTCTGCAGAAAGAATGTGTCCCCAAATGCTCTACAGATGCAGCATGTGAGGTCAACATTCACCATCCCCTTTCTCTGTCAGTGTGAGTTTCACTTTAATTACAAGTGCATGTTTTGCACATTGTAAAACTACCCCTGGCTCTGACCACCATAAGAAAAAGAACATTTAGCTCAGGAAACAGTAGCTGACCCTGTCTGCTCTTTTTCTTCCTTGGCATCAGCTAAGACTATTAACACCTTATGTGTGTTGCCTGTGTGTCCCACATACGTGTGCTCTGCATCCATTTCATGCAGTACCTGTCATAAGTGCATACTAAAAGCTGCCTGCTGGGAATTCTCTGCTTTGTTTGACTCCTCTTCTTGCTGTCTTGCTTAGCTATTGAATTCATCTGCTTGACAGACAAACCCTTTTACTTACTAAAAGCTTTGTCCTTGGAAAGCTGTGACATTAGACTTAAACACATAGAGGCCTTTTTCACCTCCCAGTTCACTTCCTAATTATTCATTCCCAACAGAGGAAATCAGGAGAAACCTCAGCAGCCAATGTAAACATTTTGTAGTGGAAGGCAATTTTTTTTGCCCCAAGAGCACAGTGTGACCATGATAGTTGAGCTCCTTATTGAGAAATTGCTCTGGTTTTTGTACAAAAGGAGAAAAATGGCAAATAAGAATTTTTTTTTGGTGGGAAAGAACTAAAACAGAGTAAAACAGACCATTTGATGGTGACTATTTTGCTCTGAGGGTCCTTTGCCAAATAATTTCAGAGAAAAGGTCCAAGTCTTCAATGTATGTTCCATTTACAATTTTCATTTCTTCCTTCCCAGATCAGAGCAGCTCTCCTATGAGCCTGAGTAGTACCTTGTAACACAGGATAAGATCACCCAGTAGCTGCTGCTTTAGAGGTTTTCCACCTAATGTAGCAGCTGGTCTAAAGAATCACTTTCCACTAGAGCAGTGTGTCCCTGTGGGAGCACCTTCCCCACTTTTCACACACTCAAACTGAGACGGCCACCTTTCAGAGCACTTCGTTATTAATGGCTATAGGTGTCCTGCGCAAATAATTCGCAGAACCAGGGCTACAGCCAATATTTTTCCAGTCTCACTGTAACCTTAACTGCAACACACAATATTGGCCTGCTCCCAGGAACCGTCAGTGGGAAGCTCATACAGCAACAGGCCACCCACTTACTGTTTTCTTAGAGAAAGTTTGCCAGGAGTGATATGCAGCTTGCACCACCTTCCTGAAATGTTTCCACACTCCCCGGGCTTGCGCAGGTCTGCTCCTACCAACACCTCCCATTTCAAACTGCCCTGCTCCACCTCCTTCCACACAGCCCAATCTTCTCCTCCAATTGCTTCCTTTTTCCTCATCACCTTTTCCTGGCTCCGTGCCTCTCTTCGTGCTGTTCCTAACGCCTGCGACAACCTCTGATTAATGTTCAGCAAAAGCCTCCTCCACAGATCGGACCACACCCAAGAGTGCTCTGTTTCTCTTACTGGGCATCATTCTGCCTCGTGCCTTCCACCTTTCCAAAGAGGAGGCTCTGACTTGCTTGACAGTGAACAGCACCTTTGTTTCTTCAAAGCTACATAACAGTTTGTGAGTGTGCCACTCTGCAAGTGCCACCAGAGATTTGCATGTGAGCAGTCAATGGGACAGTTTATACACAAAATTAGATACTGTCATCTATAAACAAATGGAAAAGTACTGCATCAACCCAGAGCTGCACTGTGCTTCAAGAGTTCTCGTGCTCCTTTTAATAACTACTGATAAATGCTACCACATCACCTGGTAACTATTTGTTTGAGAACTAGTGGTATGATATAATTTTTTGTTCTCCAATTACCCCAGGAGTTACTAATAAGTGGAAATATCCTCATAGCTCTTTAGTTAAGGAATTAGTAATGCACTAGCAAATAAGCTGCTTTTATGATCTGTTACTGTATTTTTTTTTTCTGTCAGCATTTTATTTCATTTGAATCTATAGGTAAGTTACTCAATTAACTTGGTTTGGCACATTAGGCTATATATCTGCTACAGTATTTTGTAAAATCCATATCCAGGAATCATTGTCATTGATAATAGAACATCTAAAATAAACTAAGAACTGAAGAACAGATTCTTTTAGTAATTGAACGTGAACAAAATACAGTATAATTTTTAGCTGGCCTAGATGGTTTTAAACATATATATGACCTTTTGGGGAAAAATTTAACTTTCCTTATTTGAGAAAAGTTAAGCTAAAATGGGTAACAATTGGGTGACTTCTCACTGTATTAAATTCCCTTTTCTCAAGACCAGAAATACTCCCAACATTACACTGTTTCTGTATTAAAATCTAATTCTGAAAGTTTGACAAAGTACACATTTAACACAGGTCAGCAGTATATTGACAGGATGTTAATTTTAAATTGTGTCAGCATTTCCTGTCTTGAGTGTTAATGTCAATTAGCACCTTGCTGCATAACCTCCAAGTCCTCCCTTATTGCCGGAAAGTGGCAAAGCAACAGCAAAAGCACTTCTATTCAAAACACCACTCACTATCAGCCAAACAAAGGGCTGTCATAACAAAACCAGCAAGGTGAAAGTGCCTAAGCTGCTATGGATTTGAGGTTAGAAGCCTTAGTCTTTTTCCTTATTCCTGATATTAAAAGTATAAGTGTGTCAAACTTGGAGTGAAAGGCTAATTACTTTTAGGCTCTTTGAAAAGTGTGTTACCATTCAAAATCTCTAAGCCTGATATAAAGCCCTTGGCTTTAGATTGCACAGTGTATAGCTCACCGTAGGTCATCCATTAGTATCCTTAGCACACTCTGAAATGTACAGTCTTGTTCTGGGAAATGGGAGCAGTTCTGCACACCTGATTTTTTTGGCATTTCATACGTGATGCGGAAAGCACACATTCCAGTCTCCAACATCTCAGTGACACCTCACTCCCAGGTGCCCAGTGAATAAGCCCAGTGACTTTGTACATGTGTTTTTAAACCACTGTATAAGGACACCTTTATAAATGTCACAAAATTCTCAGCCTACGCTATCATGTGACAGCAGCTCACAATATAAATGTGTATAAGAAGGTCTAGATGTATACACATCTAGGCCTGATACCCTTCTTGCACTTATCTACTCTGTTAAATTCAGCAGTGTAGACATCCAAGGTGAAAAAATCTGACTAAGTCAAGCAGAAGTTCTTCCATGATGTCACTAACCTCACTGTCTGTCTTTCTCAGAATACAGATGTGTTTCCAGATCTACAACACAAATCTCAGGACATTTAGCCTAAATTCTGAAGAAAACTAACTGGTGTTATAGACTTCTGTGAAAAATAAATTTTAATGGAAAACAGAAAGTGTTACAGTCTTTTCCATGAGCTCTAATCCCAGACCTTGTTGCCTGCTAGGACCCAAAAAAAAAAAAGAAAAAACCACAACAAAAATACCAAGTATTTTCATCAACAATTCAATGTAAAACCTAGTGCTGTTGAAGTCCATTGGTGTTCACATTTTGAACAACAGCTGTTTACTTTTCAATTAGACCTCGGTCACTTTTGCAATTTTTAATTATAAATAACTGGTCCTTACAAAGAAATATTTTGGAAAGCCCATTACGGTTCATCTTGAGCATGACAGGAAATAGGAATGAGAGAGAAGCATCTTACAAAATTATGTATGATTAAAATACATTATTTCTATGCAAGTCAGAAGCTCGATGGGCTTTAGCATTAACATTCTGCAGTGAGCTCCACACTACTGTACCAAAACATAGTCATTTCTTACTTAATTGTGCGTGTGGCTTTTCACCGAGGTGAAGTGGGGCTTACTGTGGGTGTGATTATTACCCACTGTGTCCCAGGTGAGCAGAGTCAGTGCTGGCAGTGAATTCGTACCAGCACTTACTCCTGCAGCTCAGGCACTGTGTGTGGAAACCAGTTGTTCAAAGTATAAAATGCATTTTCATACTCGCCCTCAGCAAGCACCATGTTGCTTTGGGGTTCCTGCCTTTGTTCCCCTGAGCACCAGCTCAAGGTGTGGCCCGGCATCATGCAGTAAATCTCTTGCTCTTGAGATCTGGTGTAGAGATGACACAGGCACAGACATTGCACTGGGTGCCTATGCCCTGCCAGATTCTAAACAAATTGGTCAAACAAATTAATGCCACACACCCTAAATTGGCTGAACAAATTAATGCAACACACCCTTTGCACAAGGGTGTCTTTGAAGGCCAAAGACCATGCATGTTACAGCGAGATGCATTCTACTGAATAGGGTGTTTCAAACAAATCTGTTTTGAGAAGAGAAACAGTGTATTGTAGTTTCAAGTTAGAGCAGGGCTTTCACACAAGAGCTTTTCAGACACCAACACTCTGTGTTGACATTTAATTACTAAACTCTTAAAACAAATAATTTGTATGAGCAAATACTCCTCAATCATTTCATAATAACGCAACTAGTGTTTCTTGGCAGTTAGAACAAAACCAGAAGCATGTTGAAATCACACACACAATGCCTTGTTCTGACATGGGAAGAGGTGCCAGGTAGAGCAGTGTGAACCCTCCAGGCTGTGGGAGCTGATGGGATTCAGGAACTGAGTGCTGCAGTTTTGTTCCCAGGGGCTGGCAGCAAATCAGTCCCAGCAGGTTCACTTGGAGGTTGGAGTTTACTGAATTTCATTCTCCAAACAACCCTCCCCCCTGCTGCTGAAGGTCCTTTCTTCCACCAAGCCCCAAACCTCCCAGCCGGGGATTAAGGGAGTGTGCATTCTTGAGGCTTGTTGGGCAAGAGAGGTATCTGGAAAGGCAGAGCCTGGCAGAGGAGCAGTAGATATGTGCTTTTTGTTGCTTCTGTGTGCCATGTACCTTAATCAATGGAGCATTTCCTTCCACCTACCTTTCAGTGTGATCTATTGCAACATTTGCACATCTCTGCTACCAAGCAGCTAAACTCAAAATCCCGTTCTAGCCAACATGTAAAACCCACACCTTCAGTTTCTCGCTTCCTCTGCCTAAAGGTCTGACTCAGTGCAGCAGAAAATACTGGAATGGTGCTGGTCTTTTAAATCCTTCTTTTTCTCATGTCAGCTATCATTTTCTCATCAAGCTCTTCAGGACAAGTCTAAGACTTGTCAAGAGATTTTTCATAAGGCAGCAATATTGCTCTCCTAACACATGGCTCCACATTCAAGACTACCTGCTTACCTATGTAATCCCTTCTGTATCTGGGACTTTAATGAAGAGTGATGTTAAAAGGACGTTAAGAGAAACAACTTTCTGATGAGACTTAAAACAGCTGCAGTAAAATAGCTTTGCAAGTAGGAATCACAGCTTTGGTTTGCTGTGTTTCTCCAGGTCCAAGCCTCACCAATATGTTACTATACATTAGCTAGCTAAAAGATCTCTAAAACACAAGTGGTGGTGTTTGGGTTTTTTTTAAAGAGTCTGGAGTTCTCAAATTTAGCGTGAAATAACTTTTGGGCTGAGTTGTGACACTGAGATAAACTAGGAACCCTCCTTCCTCATTTTCCTTCCCTCCTTGCACTTCCACCTGCCTACTCCAAGTCTTCCCTTTACTCACTTCTATACTCTAATCTCCTTACAACTTTCTCTCCTTCACCCAGTAATCCTGCCACTCCCCAGGCATCTTCTTTCATGTGCATATCCACTGACACATTCCCCCCTCCATCACCATAGTGTATCCCTCCCTCCTGTTTCTATCTATCTGTCCTGCTGCTCTTAAGTAAAATTAGTGAATGAGAGTGGAAATTTGAGGGACAGTCCATTTATATAACCAGTTGAAGCAGCAGACTGTTTTCAGTGGTGCAGGACCTGGCCTGAGTTTTATGTCCAAACTTTCCTTATGAAGGTTACACTGGAGAAGGCTTCTTTGTGGACACTTCACCTAAACTGCCTTCTTGGCCACTAATCCTTTAATACTATTCCAAGTTTGTATTAGTGGTCTCAGGCTCACTGTGCCTTCAGTTAGTGGGCCTCTTAAACACTAGGCTTGTGCCAGCCTCTTGCCCTCCTGTCTAATTAGGAGCCACCTATTGTGTTCCATTTTTTTCTCTGAAAATTGCCGCTGCAGCCTTGCTATCAGCTCAGTATCATGCCATTAGTGAGAAGGGCAAATGTGTGGTGTCCTTGACATGTCAGCTAGAAATGTCTGGCCCCTTTCTCTCTAGGGAGCCAGCCTATAAGC
Organism: Corvus moneduloides; assembly: GCF_009650955.1. Taxonomy (NCBI): domain Eukaryota; kingdom Metazoa; phylum Chordata; class Aves; order Passeriformes; family Corvidae; genus Corvus; species Corvus moneduloides. The sequence continues at coordinate 10,672,595 of NC_045487.1, forward strand.
TCTGTAATGCATTTAACCTCTATCACCTCAGAGAGTAAGAGTCTCCACAAGCAGTTTGCTGCTGCCCCACCCCTAAGCTAACTCCTTATTTTTCCTTACAATGTTGAATAAATTACACTCCACCCTTTAAAAGTTATTATGGTTAGTATATAACTTGCTAAAGAGTTGTTTATAATTCCTGTAACTCTAAATTATAGCTTTAATCTCATAACACAACATTAATAAACATGGCAAGACTCTTTGATTTAATAGCCTAACTTGTATTCACATATTTAGACACACTTACATTTGTATACTTCTCTTACCATATTACAACATATAGGCCAGATTCTGATCTCCATGTCAAAGGAGAAGGAAAAAAAATGAGAAAAATAAAAAACAAGACAAAGAATTAACATTGTAGGCCATCAAAAGAAGTATAATGCTTTGTTAAAATTACTAATTTCTACTGCAAAACACTGAACAGCTGGCTTTCACAGTGCATCCACAAGCAAGAATTTGATCTGAGTTTCTGTTTAGTTTTCATTTGGACAGGCTGATCTTTAAAGACAAGTGTATTCTTTCTGCAGTCCTCAAAGGTTTATTAAATTTGATAAAGGCCATATCCCTTGATTGTTGATAGTTGGTTCAATAATGAATCCAGCTGCTTAAATGTGAATGTTTAAAGGGAGACCAATTCTTCAGGCAAAAGCAGATGTGCAAGAATCAGTGCTGCACAAATACTTGGAAATTCCTTGCAAAATTCATTCCCATTTTTATATTTATTAACTTTTCACATCTTTTTTCTGTATTTGTTTTACCAAGTATTCAAAGCACAAACCAGGAATGTTCACCCTAGCATGAAAAATTATGAGAACCCATAGAAAACACATTCCAAGTTTGCAAACCCAAGAACTCACAACTAGAAATTGTTATTATTCTTGACAGGGAATTTCTACATATAAACCAAAAAATATGAAGTGTCATGAGACTTTCCTTAATTGAGTTATGCTGGAGAGAAATGACAGTTGTAGCCATTTGGAAACCACAAGTTTGAAAATGTGTTCAAAAACAAAACAAAACATAAGATTAAAAGGGCAGCCCAATAACCTCGAAGTTTCCTGAATTATTCACAGCATCAAATAATTTTCATAAATACAATAAGGAATGCAAAGGCCTGTGATTCTGGACAATGGAAACCACAGTCCTGCCACAAGCCAGGCCACATCTCCTTTATTAAGGCCAACCCTGGAGTCCCAACTATGTGTTCGTGATAGTGCCCATGTGCATGAACCCCCTTGCAGCATTAAACCCTCATTTCAAAGGTTTGGAGCCAAGCAGGTCAACTTCTTACCAAGCAACACTCTACACATTTCTCAGAAGCATCACCACCTGGGGAAATAACTCTATTTCTTGCTATGACCAAAGAGAGAAATATTTCCAGATCTACCCATGCAAAGACCAACTTTTTTTTTTTTTTTTTTTTTTTTTTTGGTGGGTGGAGAAGTAATATTTCATGACTTTCACTGCGTCATCTTGGATTTTTTTGGTTTAACTTTATTAAAATGTTGCAAGCCCGGTAGATAAGTAACCTTAAATAACATTTCAACAACGGAAGTTTCTGTTAGGCATCACAGTAGCGGAGAAAAGCCTGAAACATTAAAGCTTCAGAGTCGGAAGACACACAAAAAAGAACTGCAGCTTTAGTTTTTGGGAAGTTTGTAACTAAAGTCTATATTTTAGTGTGCTCGTATGGAGAGGAGGGCTCCTAGTTATGACTTTTGCATGCTGTTACTGGCAATACTAATGTAAATTTTAAACTAAACTCTGTACTATTTATTAATTAAATCAACTCCACCCAATTTACACAATAGTGTATATTAACTACTATCTGACTTGGAAAGATCAGTAAATTAATATACTACATTTGAAAGGAAAAAGAAGTGACGTGCTCTGAAAATGTTATTAACAATCCTAGGATAAGGATCTGCATCAGATCTTACTTTAAAGCATTTGGCCTCAGGAGGGAGGGTTTAGTAGTTGAAACGCATCTTATTCCATCAGATAGATTAGTCCAGGGCATAGGAGTCTTTTACAGCCACTGTGAGAGTATATTAGCTACAGCCTGCTACTGGGAAATGGCCACAAGGAGCTGGAAGCTCCTGTGTTCATGCATATGACCAGTTATAGAGATCTCAGAACATCCTCTGGCCACACGTTTGCTGTCTCACTGCAGACCACGGTCAATGAAGGTAATGAATCGATCCTTCTAAATGCAGAATATAAAGGTGAGAGTATAACTCTGCTTCAGCCCAAGGGAGGGTTCATCAGTACACAGGCAAGGCCAGACGACTTCCACAAGAGCAAAGGGATGAACCAGAGATTTGAAAATAATGGTTAAAAACCCAACAGTGGAAAAAGTGAATGATTTTAGGGACAAATAACAATAATAATTTTGCAGTGAAGTGCAAACATCTCACCTGACAGTGACCTGGGCATACTTATCATTCATAAGATGGCAAGCAAGCTTACGTGGCCATAAAAAGCAAAACAAAATCCTAGAATATGAGTCAAGACATGTCAGCCTCAGAAAGATGGGCCAAGTCTCTGTACCACATGGCCTGGAGAACTGGGTATGGATCTCCCCACCTAGGGCATCAGAATTAAGGCAAATTCAAACAGAAACAGGCACAGAAAAAAAAAGAGTGGGAAGTTTGGGGGCATGAAGAACATATTCTAGGACAGGAGGCTAAAAGCCCATGGCTCAATCAGGAAAAGAAACCTGCCATCTAATTAGTAAATATGTACTGACTGCTGCATGCAAACACCCAAAGTATAGAGCAATTATCCTTCCTGTCAAGGGAAAGGGAGGAATAAATGATCTGGGGTTGGGAAAGCTGAGAATGATAATTTCCCAGAACAGCCAAGAGGAACAGCACAGGGCATACAACCACAGTATTTGAAAAAAGAATGGTGGACGTTCAAAGCTGGATGAAGCAAGCTGTCACCAAACCTGTGCAGTCCACCAGGAATGACAAGCACCCTGTAACCAGTTGGGAAAGTCTGGTGCACTAATGTAGAAGAAAATGGAGCTTGTAGGCCTGGCTTGGAAAGGGGCATCAGGGCAAGTAGAACAACTGGTGAATGAAAGATTTTTCTTTCTCCCAAGCTGGTGGGTTCAGTTTTGTAACCTGCAAAACAACAGCACCAAGATGTTCAGCAATAACATCCTTTTATGGTATCAGAACTAAATATATGACATATTCCAGTTTTAATGTCCTTACTGAGGTAATATTCAGACAAATATACTGATTATCAGCTTTCATTTGAAAATAAAGTAAAAGGAATGTCTCAAATGCTGAAATGGCCAGCAAATGAACCCTACTTTCCCAATTTTCTTTTTCCAACTTCTATGAAGTGCTATTACTTTAGTTTACAACACTGGGCAAGAGATTTTCTGCTTAATAAGGAAATACCTAATAATTGGTCATAAGGCAAGTGACATTAACCAGTGGGCCATTTGGCTCTAAGTGAACGGATCACAACCCAGAGGGTTTTAACTGCATCAGCCTCTGCTCTTCAAGAGGTTTTTATTTCAGGAGTGAATCAGTGCTAAAATATTACACTAAGGATGGAAGAACACATTGGGTGTAAATTTGGAGGCCAGTCAACTACTGGAAAAACTTTTGTGCATGTTATGTATCATTTTGGGAAGTCTCAGGACATCCTGGTTCAATTTCCCTGCTATGCCTTGGAACATTCCTTGGACACTGTGGGCAAAGGAGCTCTGAATATCAGAAGATGAAATCCCTACAGTCAAGACTGAGGGCAGAGAATGGCAAGCCTGCAGACTAAAAGGAAGGCAGAAGATAATTGAGAGAACGAGAGGTCCCCACGTGGAATTACTTAGCTAGTAATGGCCAGAATCCAGTGTAAACAAAGATTCAACAAAACTTTGTTTTGAAAACAAAATATATTTTTTAAAACCTACTAAAAATCAGTTTGCAGCAGTTGCAGTTATTTCAGTTTTGAGCAAATGTGATTTCAAACACTGAAAAATGTGCCTAGCATATCTGTCAATGCAGTTTGCATGGTAGAACTCTGCTGTTAACTGCCTCCAGAGGATTTGAGCAATTCACTATATTTAAACAAGATCTGGATGCTTTAAAATTTTGTAGGTAAAGAAAACATTTCTCAGGTAGTGGTTCTGATTCAGATTTCAGCTACTTCAAATCCCTGTTCTCAATCTATCTTGACTTATTTCTCTACCAGCTGCACAGATAATTTAGGCTTAAATAACAATATGTTAAGGAAATAATAAGAAAGAAAACTAAACTACAACCATTTTAAGCTCACATACCTCTTAGAGATTTTCAACTTTACCTTGCTAGTAAATGCCACTGAAAAGCAGAGGGAGCCAGTATTTCTGTGTTGCATGACAGCCATCTAAAGTCTTCCCTGCCAGCTCTGTTCAGCCTGTACAGTATAAGCCATAACTGTTTAATTATCATGTGTTCTGCCAAAGGTGCAGTCAAGGCTGTTTATAAGGAAATGGAGACAGCAAGCCAAATTTCATTTGTGGATCAGACACGCCTGCTAACACGCAAAGCCAAGTTTTAGGTACAGATGAGATCAGTAGTTCTGTCCTCCAGGGAAGGTGGCTGCACCTCAAAAATTAATGAGCAATTTTTCAAATTGATGTGAGGTAAACTAGTTATTTTCACAATTAAGTGCTTTAGCAAGCATTTAGGAAACGGTAGTTTCTCATTGGACAACCAGTTCTGAGGTCCAGCTGGAGAAGATACAATGCAAACCCAAGGTTATATCAAATCTATGTAACCACTGCATGAATACCGTTGGGAATACATCTCTTGCAGGGCAGGGAGAGGACATTCCATGTTATAAAGGCACTGGAATCCAAGCTGAGTAGTTTTCTTAACCATAGTAAATGATTTTCCTTGCTTGCTATACAGCCGACCTTTAAATTACAAATTGTCCTAATAATTATTAGTTATTTTCCTTCTGAGTCTTGCACTGGTTTATAATAATAATCAATACTTCCCTGTTCCACTGATGAGGAAATGATGAGTCAACACACCAGACTGGTCTTGCTAACAACCACAGAGTCAGCAAATACATGCTAGCCCACTTCTCTGCTCTTAGCCCACCTCCAAGACAGTTTCTTCTTTCCCTTCCCTCTCTGATATGGCCATCCCTGCCGAATTTTCCTAAGCAAAAGTCTTCTGAGGGCTCCCTTGTCAGGCTGACTATGGCTTTTCTTGTGATAATAAGATATGTAATAATACACAGACCTGACAAACTGAACTCACAGCATGCTGTTTGGGCTGAGGTAAGGTTTTATTCCTCAGCCAGCCTTATTGTGTTCTACCAGATAATCACTGCTTAAATAATGGCTGATCCTGTAATCCTAATGTAAAGTTCCCTTTAAGGCCAGAGGTAACTTTGCTTACAAAAGATCTGCACTTTTGCCCACAGATAGACATCTTAAATGAATTCCTATCAGTTTTCACAAACTTCATCACAAACCAGCATCTTAAAGCATTAACTTCTTACAGCTACTTGTGAGCAGCTTCATGCATTGCAACCCACAGCATGCTTGTTACACATATCCAAGACAGACATACAGAATGTCCTGCTGCATTTCCTGCAATCACAGGTGGAACAGTGTGTCCATACTGGAAACCAGTTGAAGTAAATCTACTCCTGCAACAGTGTAAATACCAGCTTTGTTGTTACTGCTTCCTGTCCTGTTTATAACAGGAAAGTTATTGTTGTGTTTTGTTTGGATTTTATTTTGGGGTTTTTGTTCATCTATATAGCAAAGAAAACACAAAGTTTAAACTGACCTGATTTGGAGTAGACTCAAAGTTTTAGGTTAAAAAAAAAAAAAAGAAAACAACACTTAGAAAACAAACACAGCCCTGGCAACAGAAATGAAAGGCCAGCTATCCCTGTTACGCTGAAGACATCCACTTTTATTACATTACATATGATACAAGTCCTAGCTGTCAAAATCCTCAGGAGCACCTAAACAGATAATAAACAATCAGTGAAAGACTTATGGCTACATGTTTCTCATAGTATTGAAAATCACCTGGGAACCATATTTTAATGGAAAATACAGCTTGATGGAGACAAGCTTCATAGATTTATGAAGAAAGTGCAGCACAAATCAAGTGGAGGGTTTAGCTTTCCAAAACAATATGGAAGTGCTAGAAAATAGCACCTAAAAAAAGAAAGAAAAAAGGAAGAAAGGATGAAGAAGGGCAAGCAAAGAGGAAAGAAAGAAGTGCCCTTCTAATGATTTATGCTATGGAGGAGGAATATGCCTACTAGTGATTCTGTTACCTTTACTGCTCTTTGTGATTGTTATTCTTCCCTTAAGAGAGGCGGTCACGTTACACACTGGTAGAAAGTTACACCTCTTCAATGTGATTTGTCCACTTAAAACAACATTTATCATGTTGCCAATTTATAAATCATTTAGGCCAACTAGATTAAGGCTATAGGAAGCCAGCACCCCTGACTGATCCTCATGCCAGATAATTCAGAGACCTGCATTTGTTTACACTAAACCTTATCAGCCAAAATAGTAGAGTCCAGTGCCAGCTGAACTCTGGTTCCTCCATCTGAGTGAGAACATGGGGCGAGGTGCAGTTTTAACACATTGAGAGACAGGCTTCTGCTTTGAATGAAAATGTACCTACATCAGTCCACACCATGCCAGTGTCCTGGAAGGCTTCATTAACATGGACAGCTCTTCCTCTACACTTCGGAGGAGCAGAGTCTCCCCACAGAAATAGGAGACAAGCTGAAGAGGTTGAAGGTTAGCTCACATATTTTATCTACTTTGTTACATGATGAGGATGTGGAAAATGTCATTTTTAACCTATGAAAGTATGTTGTCCCCTTGTTGAATACAAGACACAATCCCCACTGTGCTTTTTGCTCTGTGTTGAGCATAGATTCCAGTAAACTGAAACAGTCAAACTTGAAATTGGCCCTTTGTCCTATTAAAACCCTTTGGACACTAAGAGGAGGCTGAAATACCAGCCTGGACATACGATCCAGCCTGCAGCTCTGGCTACAATTACCAGGCACCAGCTCACAGAAACCTTCTCAAACATGCATGCAACACAACAGCTTGTACACTGAATGCACTTCCCAACTGAAACTGGGATTTTAATTTCTCTTTGAATAAAGTCTCCAAGTCCACACTTATGGCACTAGGAGATTAAAAAAAAAATTTAAAAAAATTAAAAAAGCTAAACATTAAAACAGGATGAGCTTTGGATCCAGAGGATTTCAAATTAATTGAGAAGGAATTAATAACTTAGGTTTGATGAAATTTACATATGAGACCTAGCACAAGGGACGAGGAACTACAGGGAAAATCTTCGCCCTAGAGGTGATTTTTTAAATCCACAAGGAAAGCTACACGAGTCTGTGTAAAATAACAGCCAGCCAAAGCTCTTCTGATAAGATGAAGCTCTTCAATGTTTTCTGATTGTTGCTGTTTTTAAAACAGCAAACCCTCAGGAATGCAAATTATTCTTAATCCAAAGTACAGGAACGCTATCACCCTATTCACTGGAGATGATCCAGGATGCAGACTTCGCACACCATACTCTTCCCTGCACAGCATCACAGGCCTCACTTCTGGCTTTAATTAAAGGCACACGGACCAAGGGATCAGATTAAGACATGAAGGTCTTTTCGGGAACCTGATGCATAGCTGTCTTTGACACATCGTCCTGGAACAAAAAGTAAGCTTTAATTGCCACAATTACCTTCACATCTAGGGACTGTGTTATTTTCAATCATCACTGTTGCTCTTCCTTTTGCACCTAATTGATTTGAATCCCTCAATTGGTTTGTTCTCTTTTCTCCCTTTGGCCTCCCTTTCTCCCTTGGGCATCTTCTAAATTCCTGGTGTGGAATTCAGTCCTATGCTCTTCTGGACAACACCTAAAATTGCCAGCACTTAGTGTTAACATGCACTTTTCCAAGGAGTTTTTCAAAGGTATGGTGATTGTTTCCCGAGGAGATGGCTATACAAAGATACTTGTCTACCTCTGACAGCCTGTCTTGGAGAGAGGCTAATATTTTAACACTGAGAAAGGTTAAAAAGAAGCTGAAAATACTCAGGTGGTTTTTCAAAACCAGCTACTGATTTAGGAGCAGCCAGCTCATGATGCCCTGAGTCTGTTTTTCAGAAGAGCTCAATATAATGCCTTTACATATCTTAGAGAATATTGACATGGGAATTTGGATATTTATTGTTTGGGTTAAGCCAAAATGAGAGCTATCCAGAAAAATGAAGAGAATAGTAATGAATGAAGAAAGACAACTCATTTCTCTGAACAGTGAAAGAAACCCAAACAGCTTCATAAGAAAACTTCCCTTCAGTGAGAATGACATTGAAGAGTGGTGGTCTGGGACCTCTAACACCCTAAAAGTTCAGCAAGGGTCTGTCTGCATCACCACAAAGGGAGAAGTTACCAGCCATCAAAAACCATCATGCATAAAGTGTTTAGTGTTTAATGTTTTAACATTTTCCATAGATTCTGTTAAAGGCAAACTGGATTTTAGGATGGATGGATGCCTGGTCACTGTGTATTACTAGTGATGGACTGTTACGAAAGCTTCTGGCAGAATGAACTCAAGCAGACAGGCAAGGACCTGATCTGACATGAGTGGAAACCCATTCATGGGTTCTAGGGGTGGATGTACATCTGATACATGAAAGGAGATGCTGAGATGAGGGTGGGGACACAAGTACAGTTCCTCTCCAACAATGACCCTGAGCAGTCACATGCCAGGCAGCAACAGGAGTCACTAGACACCAATTCCTCCAAAATCCAGTTTGGAAACATGAAATATACAGCTTTCCAGGTTCAGGGCCTTTGTCTGCAACTATTATTTGATTTTTCAGGCTATGATCCACTGTATTTGTACAGGCCATACAAACACAAGAAGACAAGAACAACCCCCTGTGCAGCAGTTGATAAAATTGCCTCAGATAGTGGGACAAGCCATGTCTAGGGAAGGCTTTCCAGGTATACTTAACAAAAAAAAAAAAAAGCCCTGCCAAATAAGGTTGTGATGTTTAAGCAAATAATCAAAGGATGCACAGCTTCTGTGTAATTCTGTAGAAAACAGCTTGCAGGATTTTTACAATGTAGAAGAAAAAAACTACACTTCTAATAAGTTTCACATCAAAAGCACAACTTCTAAATTTAGAAACCTCTGAATTTAACACATCATTGAGGAACCTCTTGAGCACTGAAGATTTAATGGCACTTTTGACCAGAGCTAGAGCACACAGTAGTTTCCACAATGGGAACTTCATTGTCCCTTCTAAATTCCCTCATTGCTTTCCCACAGCACAAGATGCTTCCTCTGTTCCATACCCAGAACATTGCACGGAGCCAGTGTCTCTGATCCAGTGTGCCACAGCCCAGCCCAGAGGGGCTGCCCTTCATCTGTACAAATTTGGAACTCTGGCTACACCTTTGAAGCACACTATAGGGGTTACAGAAGTTTTAAAAGTATAAATGAGGGAGAGAAAAGAGAAGGCTAAAAGTACAAGAGCATAATGGAATAGCTTTTTTTTTTTTTTTTTTCAGGAGAAATCACTGAATTTCTTTTCACAAAGGATTCATGTAATAAGTTAATTAAATAGATGCACTACCTAAGATGTCTAACATTAATTTAAATTCAGCATAACTCCACTGACTTCATTTACGCTTCTCTGTACTTATATCAGCTTTGGACAGAATTTAACACAGCAGTTTAATAGCTCAAATTCATTTCAAAGAAACGCCAATATAAACCACCTGCCAAATGCTTAGTCTGCAGGTCTGTTTCTGAGTTTCTCTTGCCTCCCTTAATTATACTCCTACTGAGCTTTTTCTTTCGTATGGGAGATATTTCTGAACACCAAACCACAATGAATTACAAAACCTTCATCCTCTTATGCTCAGTCCAGGACTTCACTCGAGGTTGAAGGAAAGCCCCTCATTAGGGCAACGATTGCTAGAGCAAAAATAAATGACCAACAGCAAATACGATTGCAAGTGAAAGGGGAAGGCATCATTCTCCTGCCATGACTATTTGTGGTCTGACACTGCTCCCCTGAACCCAAGTGTGTGTCTGTCCCTCCTGCAACTGTGTCTGCAGAGAGCCTGGGCCCTTGGTCTGTGGCTGGAAGAAAATAGAGGTCACTCATCACAGCAAATCTTAAAAACAACAGTTTGTTCTGATCTACTCCACACAGCAGGGAAAAGGATGCCAAAATCAAATGATTTCTGGTCAGACCCGCTAAGAAAAGACATGGTGCATCAGACATACCAACAGCAGTGACAGTCCTCGGAGAGATGGGATGTGATCAGCAGCACACCAGAACTTGTGTACAAAAGCACAACTTTTCAAATTTTGATTTTTCATGTAATAGGAAAGATTTCTTGTGAAACCTTTTTCCTGTGCAATAATTTCCCAAGAGAAATTAGTTCTATTAAAGGAGACTTTTAAAAAACAAGGCTTAGAAAAGCTCTAGGGAATATACACACACTATAGGGGAAATTCCTGCTTGGGAATAGCCATTATGCAGTGACCTCCCAGGTCTTTACCAGTTCCAATTGCATTACTTTTAAGAGCTTGGTACTGAAATGCTATACAAAGTGACATGAATTTTTCTAATCATAACTAAGGTAGAAAAAGTATTTTGCAACAGTGTTAAAATTAAACAGACTTCACAGAACAAGAAAAAGGGTTTGCTTTGTTTCATCTTACTTTACTGGGAAGTCATTGCTTCTTGGTTTAACAATAGACAAGACTTCTCAGGTGATGGGAGGAATGAAAAATGTGAGCAGTTAAGGACTCCTGATCACTGAGAAGATATTTGAGACAGAGAGCTCGATTAACTGCTAGCTAAAAGGCAGAGGAGAATATCGTTGCTTTTTGCCACTGTGTTTCATTATAGCAAAGATACACACAAGATCCAGTCTTGCATCTGGATCTGAATTTCAGCAGCCACAGCTGGGTAGGAGTTGACATCGAATTTTTCAAAGGTTTTTTTGTAATTGGTTAATACTAATACACACCATAATCCTCAGGCTGCCTTAACTGAATTTAAATTTCCAAGAACATCACACAGTTTAAAACTACTGCAATCACTATTTCTCTGCTGAAAGAAATGCACACCAAAAATATCATTTTATAATACCAATTCATACCTACATCCTACCTGTACATGCCCCCAACAAACACATGAATTTTGTCTCAGCCCTTTCTGGAACAAAGTACACCAGATCAGATTGTATCTCTTATGGCAAAAAGACATGAAAGAAAAACCTTCTGACTTTGCTCTCTTGTGAATGGGAGGAGAGCACTCATCTCTACAGCATAAGCAGGGATGGAAGAGAGTGAATCCCTTTGATTACTCAGACAAAAATTCACTTGGGTCTTTAATTTCACTTGTGTCTGCACCCAACACCTGTGCCCAAAAATTTGCTAGACTGCGAACACTGGTTGTAGATCCTATTGCAATCCAACCTAAAACCAGGAAGACTCAGCAAATTTCAGATAACAGTTTGAACCTTTCCCTCAAATCCTGAATTCTAGGTCTGAGTATCTGGGTTGAGTGCATGGGTGTTCCAAAAAGATCAGCATGAGTAAGATGAAAACTAGTGCTTATCCCTCATTAATAACAATTGTTTGAACAACCTGAATATAAACGGACATTAAATGCTCTCCTGCAAGTTAAAACACTCATCCAACCTTTTCAATTTGACCTCCCTAAATGTCAAAGCCTTCTACCTATTTTAGGCCTCTTGGAGATGTGAGTGCTGATCATGAACTGATCAGCCAGAGGGCAGAAATAAGTCATGGAGAAGAGCAAAAATTCTTGCAATAATTAATTCGAATACAGCCTAAATGTAAACTATTGTGAAGATTTCTAGTAGGGAAAAAGCACCCAAAGAACTGAAGAAACACAAAAATTTTTAATAAATTAGCACTCCACGACTATTCTTCCACACACAAAATCAGGACAGGATATACTTTTTGATCACTCCAAAGTTTGTCACTGCTCATTTCCAAGGAAATTGTGGTGGTTTGTTATTAAGACTAATGATCACCAAAATGTGAAAATACCTGAAAACTAGTTTTCTAGCTGAAATTCATTTTTTACCTGAACTCAGCACACCCAATAACATGTTTAAATGCCTTACTGAAAAATGATCTCTGAAAAATACAGTTTTATATCTGTGATAAGTTTTTGACAAAAAAATCTTAAATTTACCTCAGAAGAAACACAAAGAGCATTTCTGAACTGGACATCTCTTTAGCTCCAGCCTCTCCAGACTCCAGAGGGAGTCTGCTAGGGAAGACTTTAGAATAACACTGTGTCACTAAAATAGTCCCTTCACAGTTTAAGTCTCATCCCCTCAAAGTCTTTCAAGATAAAGATCAGTTAAAATGTGTGATAAGTATTTAAGCGAATTTAAATAGTCTTATTAATTTCTGTTCTTAATGAGAATTCGGTTTGTATCAATCTACCGAAGTGCACTGTTTGTTGTTCATCAACCCCAAATTGCATTATTTGAGCCAACGAGGAATCAATGTACACGTTTATTTTCCCTTAGGATTTGCACCTGTTCTGCGATGATGAAGGAGCACCAAGATCATTAGAAAGGCTAAAATGAGGATATTCCAAGAGAACAAGAACAGCCCTCTACTATTAATTTTACTCAGAGTCTCTTAGCACACTCATATCCTCTGAAGTTAGAGGCACACGCATATAATCTGGGAAGTCTTCCAGATTTCTTTTTAAGGAAATAAAGTTCTCAACACTGGCTGCATTAAGAAGGGTAATTAGGTTTTCCACCATGCCAGCAGCAGTGCTGAGTAGGGCTCTGAACACATGCTTGGAGGCTGTGCAGTATGCAGCCCTGTCCTGATGGAGCTACAAAAGCTGTCATCACCATCCCGAGTGTGCTGTGCACCCAGGTGTCCCAACCCTGCTACATCACATGTTTGTGCATTGCTCTACAACAAAACCCATCACAGAGCTGGCCACCTACAGCACAGCTCTGATCCAGGATGTCAGCTCTCAATTTCTTTTTTTTTTTTTGAGAAAGCACAGCTTTTTTTGATAGTTATTTCAGCTATTTTGACTGAAAATCTTCTTCAAAATATGTATTTATTACATGAAGACGGGTTCATTTCTAACTACAAAAACTAAAGAAACTCCAATATTTCCCCATACCTACTTATCCATGGAGCAAAAGTATTTAGACAACGTGCTAATGCCACAGTCTGAAATTGTTTTTCCTCCCTCAATTTACAAAATTCTCGTTAGTTCTTCTCTCGAGCACCCAATCCGCCAGCTTTCCCTACCATACCTGTTACGAGATATTTCAACACACTGGGAATATATTAAGTAAATATTAGTAACTATAAAAATCCATGAGATCATATCAAACAAATTAGGGTAACGAGAAATCTCTCCACCTTAGGGTTGTACCCTTGCTAACTGATGATGGAGACAGAAAGAATAAAGATCAATATGACGGCTAAACTGAGAGTATTACAGGAGAACAAGAAAACCTCACCTGCTGAATTATTTAATTGACTTATACGAAGTTACAGACATCTGCACAGGTAAAGACTGCTTCACTCAGCTGAACTAGCAAAGACCATCACATCAAATGCAATGTCAAAATACAATATTCAGTGCATATACTACATTTGCTTATGTCAGTTTGGAGAATGTCTCTACTTCAAAATATGAAGAAGATATCACTGAATTGTCAAGGTGTTGCAGAACTCAGGAATCTTGCCACTTGTTCACAGTGGAGTGTTTGGGATTAAAACATTTCTTGTGAATAAATTAATGAAGTAATATAAAAATTGACAGCTCAGCTATAACATCTGCTCATCCATAAAAAAGTCACTCCACCCAGCTGAGTGGGTGAAGTAAATATTACAAGGTTGAATTAATGTAGGTATTGATGGAAATATGACCTTTTTAATCAGCATAATTTCAAAATAAATTCCTAAGTAATAAAAAATTAAAACACATATGCTGTAACAGGTGAAGTGAGATGATGTGGGTTAATCAGCCATGGTTGTACTCTTAAATGGGCCTGCCCCATTAGTGCCTAATGTTCTTTCCTCCCACCTGCAAAGAAACTCATAGCAACTCACATAGAAATCTGGCTTATTCAACAGCTTTTTGAGCCAGCATCCAAGTGTATTAGAAATGATCTGAAAAAGTTCAGTCTATATCAAGCCATTTCGCTTTTCAACAGAGCGCTCACAAATGACACAACACGGGGTGGGGGGAGCATCAAACATCTGAAAAATTATCTGAAAAGAATCTGAGATGAAAAAGATCTCATCAAGAAATCTCAACCTGCTACTAGCACAGGACATAAATGCCAACTCAACAAAAAGAAGAACTAGATGAACTTTAAGCAGAGATTTCAAGACATCAGGTGTCCAAAAGCAGAACACCCCATCTTTACTGACATATAAAAGCAGAGGGAAAACTGGTAAGAACTCAGAATTTCAAATGTACCAGTGCCATGGGAAAACATAAGCGCTGTGCAACCACAAGGCCTAGGTTAAGAGGAAGCCCAATTTAAATAAGAAAAACATAAAAAGACACGAACACAGTGGTTTATTGTGCATCTCCCTCCTTCAAAGGAGTGTTCTGTGAACGCCTGTTCACCTAATGGTTACGGGTGTGAGATGTAAACACTGTTCTGACCCTAGTGCACATAAACACCTTAATAATAACATTTCTCTGACATAACTACATCAGAGCTGCAAATGTCCATGCATACACATCTTACACCAGGGCTATTCACCTGCAGCAGCATTACAGTGCAAATTGGTTGACCTGCATATGTAATTTTACTATCTTCACAAGGCTGCATTCTCTTCTCACTGATAGGCTCAGTGATTATTTCTTGTCTTTATCTTTTGTGCTTGTTTGTTTGTTTATTTAGTGGTAGCAGTGTAGTGACCATGACAAATAGCTTGGAGGATTCCAAACAGTTGTGTTTTTTCTCCTTTAGCAGCTTTATAGCAACTCTTTATCAGCAGCTTCTTCATTCCTGTGCCTTGAGATCGCTCCCGTTGCTTTGGGGTTTTTTCTTCCACTGATACATGTGTATCACTCACCCCAACAGCCCTCCAGTCCCTTGATGGATCTGCTCAGGGAGTCTGAGAACACATCTGCCAACAGGAGTGGCTGCAGTGGCCTGTTAAGGGCTGCTCTCCTTCTCCTTTATTTACAATTAACTCCTGGCAATGCGTTTTAAGAATGAAGCTCTGAGAAGACCATTCAAAGGAGTTCAGAGAGGAAAACACCCTCTGCAAAGATGCTCCAAACGTCCTTAGAGGCTCCTAACATAAATCTACATGCTCCTGTCAGGGAATTCCTGCATTTTGGCTCTCCTAGGCATAAAAGTTTTTCCATGAGGAAAGTCCCTTGCCTCTCTAACTACCAGGAGGAGAAAAAAAAAAAAACCAAACAACAATAACAAAATAAATAAACAATAACAAAACATGTTCACAGGGCTGCTGTAATCACAGAAAAATGTGTAGGGGTGGGGGGAAAGCATTTTGGTTTAGTTTAAGAAGACTGACCTTACTGAAGACATGGAAGCAGCTACACAAGTTATGCTTAATATTGCAGCTTCATGTGTATTCAGAAGCCAGCCTAAAGTTAATACAGTGTATTTTCAAAGTTACTATACACTGCATGTTTAGAACTCCAGATGGAAGCCATTCCCTTTGCTCAGCACGTGAGATAAACCTGTTAAATTAGAGATTTGTTTATATTCTGAGTGGGTAAGAAGAAAACAACATACCTTCTGCAGTTCAAGGATTGTATTTCTAAAGTGGCCCACAGTACATTTGCACTCTGGTATCATATTTACATGTTTAACTCTTGTGCATTCTGCAAGTAGCAGGAGGAGTTGTTCTGCTAAAACTTTTGGTAAAAAGAAAAACATTTCTACAGCAATTAGACTTGTTTAGATCATTTTACAAAACTCAGAAATCACAATTCATTGCAAACAAATGTGTTTCCCAAAATCTATATGCACTAAGGTTTTGTTGACAGGCAAAGTCTAAATAGCAGAACTCTAACTTCTGATTGTACAAAACCTCCTGTGAGCATAATATGATTTTCATCAAAGGCACATTTAGCAACTACCTTTAGCCATGGCTGAGGTCTCCAGACAACTGCCCTATATAAATGATAAATAATGACAAGAAAACAAGTTCTCAATTAATACAACTGTAGACTGCTAGCTTGGTCAGAATCCAAGGTTACCGGGTGATGCTGAGCCACATCAGCAAGTGCATACAGATTATGGAAGAGATGCAACCTTGCACTACGGAGGGCACCTCAGTTGTGTTTCATATGTATTCTTCACAATTCTTACAAGGGATGGTTCCAGCTCGGGAACAAAACCAGTGTTGCTCCAAGGGTATTGTATGTAAAGATTAACAGTGTCAAATGGTGACAGCACTGCCGTAAATTCCAAGCACACAAAAACTAAGATGTTAAATCCTATCTCTATAACTTCTGTTCCTCTCAATGTGAAATTCAGAAGGTGTTGAATGGAAGTGATCACAGAAAGTAGTAGCTTGATTGATAAAGTCCCTATCTGGTCATTTACGATCTGGCTGAAGGAGAAGCAGCTTTTGCCAGACAGAAAAGCAATTAATCTGCAAACAAGCTGAGGAACAGCAGGGCTGTGCATTGGAGTCTCAGGCTGCTGGGAGCTCATGAGAGGAGATAAGACTGCAGCCTGCTATTTATTGTACATTTTAATTAAGTGCTTGTTAACGGCAGTTATCTTAACAGTCATAAAATTACTGTTGTAATGCATTTTGTTTGAGGAAAAAAAAAAATGGAGGGAGCCGAAGGACTTTATGAAAGCAGTCACAGATTGCTTTCACTTTAAATCAAAGAATAAATTCTGAAGAGGAGGGATGTTGCAATGATCTAAGCCGAGCCACTAATGGTTATTTAATGTGGCCATCAGTGTTTGTAAGTCCCTAGCATACGGAACATACACAATAGCCTCCAAACCCTCTTTAACACTTATTTGAGATGACAGGAAAAATGAAACCGTTTGTGCTTTCAATGGAAAAGCAATCATTGGTACATTATATTCTGCTTGCCCTATCATGCTAATGCATGGTAAAAATGTCACCAAATGTATTTAAGGACCTGATGGAGTGTTGCTGTTTGATTCCTGTTACTGGGCTGATTAATAAAAATCTTCAATTTGTATGTAAATGCGGTGGGGTTTCATATCATCCGCATACCTGCACCTGGAGAAAATAATAAACTGAAGTTTAATGCAGCAATTATAAGCATTTATGGAACTCTTTAAAGAGGCTGCCTGCCTCCTCTGACCATCAAGATGAGATATTCACAGAGGAATATTACTGATGCTCAGACAAGCAGGGCTGCAGATGGTCCCCAGTGCAAATGCTGCCAATGCAGATTAACTCACTGACTCATACTCACTTTGGTACAACAATGTAAGCTACTTATTGTTAGACAAAAGTGTCATATTTTTCCCTACATCTGAAATAAAATCAAATTGAACTGTTCTTTGGAGTTGTGGGAAGGGTGGTAATTAACATTTCAAATGAGGACTGTTTGCATCATTTACACTTTTCCTGACATCACTTAATTCCCCTGTGCATATGTTCCCATGACAACATCATCACCACTGATAAAAATTGCATTGGTACAACAGAAACTCTTCAAGATATATGACAACAGCTGTTTGTTTATTTTTTAAAAATCCCTCTAATGATCTTCAGACTTTTAACCAGCGACCCCCTAATGGCTGATCCTTAATAAAACAAAGTATGCAGCTATTTGTATCTTCACAGATGGATATTGGAAAGGGTTTGTGGTTTGGGTACTAATAGAATAATAAGTACCATGTATCGGATATGGTCATGTGGAGGAATACATTACAACATACACAGATATCAGCTTTGATGTATGCCCATGCACAAGCTCTGTTCACACAGCAATCCTTGATTAAGTGCATGCGACATAGATGTTCTTAGTTTGTTGTAACCATTTGCTAATTTGCATTTGCAAATTCCAGTGAATGTGCTCCAAATGAAAAACAAACATATTCAACTAAAATCCCTATGAGACACTCCACCAGTAAAATATTGTTCTATTGTTTCAAAGCTTTCAATTTTTATTGGAGTGCAGCTCTTCACTATTAGCAGGGTACCAATGTGTTCTAATGACTATGATGCTTCTCACAGATTACAGCCAAAGAATGAAATCAATGAGCTACCAAAAGCACAACTATAATTAGTCTTTCATTTAATAGCCTCAGACAAGGCTTTAACTTATCCCATCCACAACTAAGTGCTCTGTTGACATTGAAGAGCTGTTTTTATGCTACTTCCCAGGGTGCATGATCAAGCCACCCTCCTTAAGGAAGTTAAGTGGAAGATCACCCATTTTTTTTTTTTTTTTTTTTCAAACCAGCCTCCAGCTTGTCACCAAACAATAGTTTTCAGGCCCAGCTATGGCACATTTAGCTGGCACACAGCACACACTGCCTGAAAAGCTGCTCCCTGCTCCTCTGAGGTAAAGGCAAATGAATATCCTGCTCTGGGAGTCCTCCAGTATTTGGCCAAAAAGCACACCAGGAGTCACTTTTGGGCGTGCTTTTTCACAACTGCTTTAGAAGCAGCTTCTTAGCATGTATACTGGCAAAATTAATAAATCCTTTGCGAGAAAGCCTCTCTGTCCAGATGCAGCTCTAAATCCAGATTCCAAGCAATTTAGTAACTGCCAAGAGAGTCATTGGTATTAGAGATCTCCAGACTGAAAGAGAAGTCAGAATCCATTCTGAGGGAGGGGACCTTGGCAATTACCCACCAAACCATTGTTTTGTCACCCTAAATAGCAAGTGTAGCTTCAGACAATCAGCAGCAGAATAGCATCGTGCTGCAGAGGAAGAGCTGTGCCACCGAGATGCTTCACAGAGCCATCAGTCACTGCATTCACTGCTCAGCGACATGTCAGACAATGGCAGAAGCTAACCAGAAGGTCAGTGAAAGCAGCCCCAATTTCC
The DNA here is from genome assembly GCF_009650955.1 of Corvus moneduloides. Taxonomy (NCBI): domain Eukaryota; kingdom Metazoa; phylum Chordata; class Aves; order Passeriformes; family Corvidae; genus Corvus; species Corvus moneduloides. The sequence goes on from NC_045487.1 coordinate 10,691,743, forward strand.
TGACATGCTCATAAAGATTATCTGCTTCTTAGCCAGTGTTCCATTCAAGCTGGTAAAAATAAAAAAAATAAAATTTTCTATTGCACCTGCAGCCGGTGAACTTGCAAGAATTCTACTCCTGCTACGGTTCAATGTGTCTTACTACATACAAGTGCCATTGTTCCTACACACCACTCTGCTCACCCAGTGCCATTCTGGAAGGATGAGGAAGGAAGATGAAGCATCATCATCACCAGATTGACACAGCAACTAAAACGATGAGTTGTATCATCAATGTTTGAGCTAAACTCCATCAAACTAAACGGGAACTCTATTGTTATTGCCAGCAGACTTTGGATTAGAAACCTGAGGTCTCAACCAACTCCACCTGTGCTGTTCTGCCTATCTCTTAGGGAGAAGCCACCCTGGTACCAATGCTCTGCTAGTGCACTCCCCCTGCACACAGAGCTAGTGCTGCAGAACCATGGAACTGGCAGGAGCAAAACCAGTGATAGTCCACTTTGTGTGTTCTCAGCAGAACTGGCAACTAAATTCAGATAATAAAGTCTTTATTGACAGTGAAAACACAAGGAACTGAAAGCTTGCCAGCCAGCTTTCAGATCCCACACAGGCTTTGCAGCAATAACTAAAAAAAATAGGTATATGCCATCAGTACTGAAGGATAAATATCTGTACAGAAAAAAAATTGTCCTTAGATAATGTACTTATGCTTATACTATGCTTTGAATACTTCAAAAACCTCACCCCAATTTATAAAATACTGGATTCCTGCAGATTTTCTGGACTCTTAGACAGTAAGTCCATTTTGTAGTCATCACTTATATTCTACTGTCCTCTACACAGCTCACTACCACTAAGGCTGCTCACACAGCTGCATGCTCATCTAGTTACATTTGTTAGAGCAGGTATTTGTAACCTGGTGTAGTACAGGCTGTAGTGTTGATATAGTAACAGCAGCATAAACATGCCCTACTTCTGTACAACACAGGGCTGGCCTACATGGCAGTGTGACTGTATAATGAGTTGCAGCATTCAGGTGTACTATTAACACCACACTAATTACTGCATGTTCCTGTGAGGTGAGGGAGCTTACTCTTATGCAAAACACAGCAAACCACCTCACACAAATGCACTTGTACATCTAGTAGCCTTACCAGAAAAACAAATTAAACGTGCTTGGGAACACTGCAGGGCACCAAGATTGGATGGACACAGAGCTCACATCCCTGCACCACCAGAGCAAACTGCTGCCTGCAAAGCCCATCTTGCCCCAGCTCCCAGCCACAGGTAGAGGGCTTCAGCACAGGGCAGCTGGCAGTGGTCAAAAGCCCATCAAGAACCCTCCTGAGAACTTCCCAGCGTGTCTTTCTAGGTGCCAGTGCACAGGAGTGCTCTCCAGCATTGTTTAATTTCCTGCTCTAAGTGTGGCCTTTGTGTCTGTGTGGGGGAGCAGGGTGAGCACCAAACCTATTTAGCAGTCACTCTTCCATGCAGGTAAGCATTTTTCCACTCCTGAGAGAAAATGTGCTGAGAAATATCAGCACATTTGTATCAAATTAATTATCAGCAAAGTTAAAAGTAGCAAAACTGTTTAGACAGAGCTTTAAACCTCTTTTATTCTCCATTTGGAAGCTTGGTTTTACTGTTCTTCTACACCATGTTCAGTGGTTTCATGTATCATTCCCTGTTGAAGTCCAGGCCTCTACATGGTTTGGTGGAAAAGAATAGGTCTTATTACTCGGAGTTTTATTCTAGTTTTAAATGACCACTGTGAGGATAAATTGCCTTGAAAAATACCTCCAAATCATTAGAAATATTTCCTAACCTTGCCATAAAGATTTCTTTTACCACTGTGACCTTAATGAGAATGTTTCCCTTAAGAATTGCGAAGAGTTTTATGAGAAAGCAACAACAACACAGTGAGAAACCTTGGCAACATCGAGGGGGAAAAGATCAATAAAAAGAAAAAAAATGAACAAATAAAATAATCTCTCAGAAAAAAGGCCAATACCAACTTTTAAGATGACCAAAGTCTAATATCCTCTCATTTGTAAGTTTAATTTGTTTTCTGTACTATTTTTATCTGACTGAACTGCTATTATGTGAAGTACAGAAAAAAAGGTCTTTTACTTAGAAGAATTCTTGACTAGCTTTCTCCTAAATATGATATTCTTGGGAAAACAGGATATCCCTTTAATAGATGGAAAGAACAGTCCACAGCCACAATACACAAAACCTGATCTACAGCCCTAGCTAACCCACTGCTTCACACATGCCCAGTTTTAAGAATGTGACGTATTCCCTAAAAGCCACTGACTCCCGTCAGACACCTCAATGGACCCAAATGTGAAGCATCAGTTTAGGCACGCTGCCAAACCTATGCCTAACATACCATAAAAATCCCTCAACCTACCTCCAAAAAAAAGTGTAAATACAGTGTCCAAGGGAACAGAAATAAAGGCATAACCCTAAAGATGGTGAGAAGCTGGCAGAGCCACTCACAGCCAGAGAACATTCTGGAGAAAACCTGATCTCACTGATACCCACAGGTCTTCCGTGCTCCATTCCAGAGGACCAAGAGTTCTCTTGGTGGGTGCACTTTGTCTAATAAAATCAAAGCCTGACACCCCCTAAAAACCCACATATGCTATATATTCTTAAATTAGATAGTTCCATTAAAAATAATTGCTCTTCCTCTGTCTTTAAGCCAAATCGCTGCTATTTTGCTAAAGTAGAGGCTGCATTCAAAAGCACCTCCACACAACATCAAAGTCTTTCTAGTTAGGCCCAAGTGAGCAGTCTCTCAGGAGGGCCCTCACAGGTCCATGGTCTTCCAAGAGGATTCACAGAGGTCTATGATCCTAGCTCAGACATATCCCAGGGGCTGAAGGAGCTGGCTGACTTCAGTATAAGGCCACAGAAGCAGCCTTCAAGCGGCCACTATAGGCTGGCCTGCATCTTCTCTGCTAAGAAACTATTCATGACATAAGGTCTGGAAAAGGAAGGATCAAAAGGGAAAACTTGTGGTTTTGGTGCATTTCCCACATTCATTCAAGCAGTTGTATTTCATTAAGTATTATGACTAGATGTCTGGATTTTCAGAAAAAATCCCAATATTTTCAATTAAATTTTGTTAAGATTTCTATTTAGTGGAAAATCTTTTTCCCCCTCTCAAAAACTAAAATCTTCTGTGTGAAAAATGTCCAGCCTTAAGTTGATTGGCAGTTCTGGAAGGGACAGAGAAATATGTTCACAGTTCTTTCACCAACTGATGCATTAAGTCTTTACTTTAACAGGTCTGAGACCATATAGATGTTTGTAGTGGAAGTTACAGAACTGAATAAAACAAGGTCTTACCTTTTTATCTCCTAACATGCACACTCTTAGGAGATATCTATCCATCTGCACATTTCACATACCTCTGAAGAAAAGTATTCTATTTCTGTGCAGAAGAGTACTTTCAAAGTTCAGTACAATGAGTGATATTTTTTCAGAAATCCTAAAGTGCTTCAGACTTTACAGACAGGACTGTATAAACAGGGAACATTTTATCAACATCTGAATTCAAGTATCTCAAACATGGAAGAGAGCAACCATTTTATATGGCACCACAACACCCATATATGAGCTGAGGATATTAAAAAAAAGAAACAACAAAAAAATTCAGGAAAACAAAAAGTAACTAACTTAAACCAAACTCTAGCCAATCCAAAAAAAGTTCATGCTTTCTTCTGCTAGAAGCACATTCATTTCTTCAGTGAAATGGTCACAATCTCAACACTACATGTCACTGGGAAATTTATCATCTCCTCCATCCGGTGTCCCTCCTCGTTCCCATCACTAGCTATTACATTGATTCAGCAACTGACTCCAAGGGAAAAATACCACTCACTAATTACCATAGAGCGGTGTTCATTCAGCACTTCAGCTTTCCTTGGAGGCTTCTTACCCAAACATTAACCCTCAACCAAACCAACCTCAGCTGTTTCAACATTCTCTTCTTTTTTTTTTTTTTAATATGTATATAAAACAGAAGAACCAGACCAATTGCAGTCAGACTTCTTGGCAATTTAACATTTTTAACCGAAGTAATTTATAAATTATGCCACTGGAATATTTATTTATATGAAGAATTTTGTGGGCTATTTTAAAGGTGGGATTGGAACTGCTTTTATATAGTAAGTGACTGAGAAATCTCTGAATGTTTTCTTGTATAAACTTCACGCTAGCAGCAATGCTACCGAGCAATTTTGCTTTTGTCGAGGATGTATGTACGTTTTAATTAAATACTTTAATTATGAAACAGTTGCTTATATTGCTATGCAAACTGAAAATGGTTTGGGTGTTAGCTTTTTTTTGATCTGTTCTAATATAAAAGATAGTGTAATTCAAACATAACAAAACCAGAGTGTTCTTCTCTCTGCAGTAAGAGGGGAAAGACACACAGCAGGAACTAAAGGAGAACTTGAAAGGCTCCGTGCTGGCTGCCTATCAGGGTCCCCACTATTTGCATACCAAAGGTAGCAGACATCTGGGGGAGAGTCTGTGTGGTGCCTCATTGCCTCTTCTGCGGGGCCTGTGCCGAGGGAATTCCGCCCCAGCCAGAAATGGGGCTTCCAGCCCTTTTATGCTGATCTGGCCTGTTTACCTACCATAACAGGGTCAGAGCACAGGAAGAAGTCTTAACCCTACGTTTGAGGCAGAGAATGCTGCAAACCCAAGAACCTGGCCACATGTGGGATTCAGTTATCTACAGCAGCTCTGCCAACCAGTGCTAACATAAACCCCAAATGCAGAACAAAAATCCTCTGCTTGGATCCTACTTTGAGACTAAAGCCGCATTGGAGAAGTGCTCTGAGACATTATAACAGGCATCACAGAAATGCTAAGTACTCTTTTTTCCAGGCTATTTTTAGAAAATTACTGAAGAGCAAGATGTTACACCTCTGCCATGTACATTGTATTTTCCATAGTTGCATCAATTACACAGTCAGGTAGGAATGGTCACACATAAAGATACACTCTCAGAGTGAACACTACACTATTTTTCAATTTTGTGGACAGTCTTTGGAGATGTTTCCCCCCTTCCCCAGCTGACCATTGAATCACTGCACAGCCTCACAGTGCTTTGCTGTGCTTGGACATTCTCCAACTCTGGACACTCCAGAGTGAGAAGTCAAGTAGAGAAAGGAGAACACAAAGATGAAGGCACTGAGAGGAAGGAAACTATCAAATATCACAATCCCAACAAGCCATTACTTTTCCCTGGGATCAGTTAGAGGGTTAGTAATGTGCTTCTAAACTCCCTGCATAACAATAGTAGCAAATTACTAACAAATTAGTAAAAGTAGTAAAACAGTGACTACCAAAGGAATCCTTGCAAGCACAAGTTTAATTATTTCACTCTAAAGCTCGAAGGATATACTAAACAACAGTTTTGTAAAACACTGTTTTGCAAAGATTGACAAGAATTGTGACCAGGTATGTAATACTGGGGGGTTGGAGTAGACAAATGTACTATTTTAAACCACAGCATATCAACAACAGGAGAGCTGGCCAAGTACTACATCGTTTGAAGTTTTTTTAAAGAGAATTATCTTGATAAAATTTACCTGCTGTAAAACCAGTTTTAAAATTCTGTGTATGTTTTTTAATAGAACCCCAGCTCCAGTGCATCGAGTAGCATGTCTTAGTGAAATTGAGCACTCCTGGTTTTCAGCCAACAATTAATCAGGTTCTGTTTGATACCTCTTAATAGCAAAGAACAATTGTTACTAAAGGAATATAGCAATTAAGTCACTAAGGCTAAATTGCCACATCCTTACAGTTAGCTTCAGGATTGGTTTTCTGTGATGCAATCTCCACCAAAATTTCTTCACAAAGATTCTCTTGCAACGTGTCACAGTGGGAGAAGGCGAAAGTTTGCTTACCACCTCTGTTCCAAAGCTGCACTTAATCCTGGAGAAACTTTGAGATTTTTGGAGGTCAGAGCTCTCTTTTCAGAGGCTCCACCAGAGCCATTTTTGCCACGATCTCCCTGTTTCTCTTCAAACAGAAGATCCCTACAAAAACTAATGTAGTTTGAAAATGTATCACCTTTTCATTAAAACTTTCTAGTAGGAAGGTGTATTTTATTCACCTCTCAGTTCTATCCCCAAGCTAAATTCAGAAGCATATAGGGTAGAAGCTTCCACAGCAAGTAATTGAGGGGGTATCACAACCAAAGGACTCCCTTTGCTGATCTGAAAGTAAGCGTTGAGATCTCCATGTAGATGCACAGATCTCAGAAGCATGATCTGGCCCCCGGACATGATAGGTTTCCTATAAAGAACAGTGTTACTGTAATCCCTCTCTTGTCATGAAATATTCAATTTTCTTTTTCATTCTTACAAAATAAAATGCTAAATTACCTAGTTTAGTAGGTCAATGTCAAAACTTATGATGAAAAAGAATCTTCCTAAGAGAGTTTCTTAAAACCTGTATAATCAGGTTGGTAATGCTGCCCACAGGGAAAACCCATTAGCAGAAATCTCTAACACATTTCAAAAAGCTAAATCTAAGTGGATTGTGGGTATGCCTGTTTGCTGCATTGCAAGCAGCCCAACTCATCTGAAAGCGTTGCTACATCTCAGTGCGCATACTTGGTGTAGAAATCGGACAGTGCAGACAGGCAGATTTCGTGAAGGTAAGGAAAGTAGATTTCATCTTCCTCACATAACTGGAAGATATTTTCTGGCTGATTTCAAGGGTTAAACTCCACTCCTGGACTTCAATGCTCAGAAATTCTATGCACTCTCTTTTTAGAGTACTCTTCCTTCCTTCCTATCCACTAACACAATAGGGAAAGCTTTGTTATCATTAATCATCTTCAGAGCCCTGGGGATTCTCTGAGTACTAGAACTGCTGCAGCCTCCCTGGAAAAACTCACAGAGACGTGCACCAAAGTTTCTGTCAGAGTTCACTCATGCAGGTTTTCATTAATAACTGCATTTACAAGCTGGAGACATGGTTAATGCTTCATCTGAAGTCAAAGAAAATAAATCTTTGATAATTATTACCAGAAACAATATCTTTAAATAAAGTATTTGAACTTTTTTTTGCCACAAGGATCTGTAATCTGAAGGGAGGAAAAAGACAGATTTTTCAGCATAAAGCCAAGTAATGTTTTACACTGCACATAACATCACTAGATATTAGGAAAGGTAAGATAAGCATTGTAAATAGAGATAGAAATGTATCAAAAATTACATATTTTTGAGAGATGTTTGTTCTTCAACAGAGAAAAATTTACCCAGACTAAACACCTTAAATAGCAGGCACTGTATGAGCTCAGCAGCAATTACTTGACTAATTCATCTTGTCAGCCTCCTAACAAATAACCCCCAAAAAAAGCAGCCTGTCTTGTAATTTCTGGAGACTTTGAAGGAAAAGGATATCCTGTAGAAATTAAAGAAAAGCAACATGGCTGAGAAAACATTTGTAAATAAGTCATTCTGATTAGATCTCTAACTCCTTGATCTAAATGTCTTGTTTTTTTCATGCATTCTGCTACTTAAAACTAATTTTAAAAATACATCAAGTGTAGAAATAAACAAAGACAAAAATGTAGTCTTGATTTCTCAGTCTTTTATATGCAGGTGCAAATTTTGCACTTATTTATAGCTGTTTCCTCAACTTAATGCCCACTCTTCATAGCAGTATAGTGCCAGCAATAATACACCCAATCCCATATGTGAAGCTGAAAGATACAATGCTCAGATGTGGGGAAGTGAGTTTTTAAAACTCTTCAGACAACACTTATGAATTCCACAAACAATCCAGCAACACAATTCTGTAACTAAAAATAAACTAACAGCTTCTGATTGAGCCCAGTTTCAGCATCCCCAGTGCCACAGAGACTTACGGGGCATTTGTGCCTGAAACTATGTGAACACTAAGTAGCTGTGCAAGTGCATGTCAAGATAAATGTCCCTACCAATCCACAAAATGATTGTTTTTATGCATAATTGCAGTAACTACACATGCAGGTTAGGTCCATAGCATTGATTTTACTTGCCTATCCTTGTGCTACTACAATACAGATAATTTGAATCTAATTTATTCTCATTGTTTACACAGTTAACAAGCTGCTGTGTTTGCAAACAGGGGCCTGTGAGCTAAAACTTAAGTGTCTTGCTTCACAGAAATTGCAATCTAAACAAAAAACCTCTGCAGTGGAGAGTAGATTGGTGTTCACTCTACTGAGAGACAGAAGGGAAGAAACAAGAACAAGCAACAAGAGATGACAGGAACAGAGCAGAGGGATTGGGCAGAGTGCTACAGAAATAACCCAGCACACGACACAATAGTTCACAGCAGTGAACAGTGGGACAATGGGCACATTTTACATCCATTTTACATTTCATTTATTAAAAGGGACTTTTAGTGTTTTTGTACTTCAGAAGAGCATAGAGAACATAAACAAAATAAGGAAGAGGAGGTGGTGAGCAAATTGTGGCAAGTAACCACTGCGGTGGTCACTATGGACGTATCTAAGGTAGATTGAGATAGATTAGGATAAGACATCTGACTAGGATGCAATAGGAGATGCTAAATAAGTGAGAAATCATCCCCTTTAACCCTAGACTATGTTCCCTCATTTAATGAGACCTCTCTCCAAAGGAAACGAGCTATAAGGTGTGTTTATGACACAATACTCTGGAGCAGGCATATCTGAAAAGGGTGGTCTTATCAAGCACAGTGTCTTCACCCAGGCATCTTTTATCCATCAGCCACCATGTTTTGGAGCTGTTCGCTGAGATGCTTTATCCCATCATTTAAGTGCTGCTTGAGACAACATTTTTTCTCCTCCTTTTGATTGATGTCCAGCCCAGCACATTATCCTTTCCTTTAAATGGATGTCACTTTCTTTAAGAGCCTAAGCATTACTTTAAACTGTGTTTTAATTGCTATTTATATGTCCCTCAAGTGTGCAGAGCCATTTATTGTTCAGCAAAGGCCAGGACATTTTATAAATAAAATCCTTGCTTGCTACTGAGAATGATAATATTAGCTGACAGCATCTGGATGCACTTTCAAAGCAAAGATTTTACTTTTGCAAGACAAAGCTAAAAACACAGATGGCATAAGCTGGTGTGAAACCTGCAGAAAGCTTTTTTACCCCCCGTTCTTCGAATACCATCGTAAGTTGGTGAGTAGGAGGAAAGTTAAAGCTTACATACATCCCAGCATGCCAACCCATGTCCCACTGAGATACTTGACTGTCTATTGCTTCTAAGCAGCTGGAAAAATGTCAAACTGTCATCACTGATTAAAATGGGATTTTATAGAAAGCACCATATATATTGTCAGAATTTTAGAATTATTTTCTATGATGGAAATAAAAAAAATGCTAATTTTGCTTCAAAACATATTTTCTTCACATTTTCCTCTGTTTCACACTAGTACTTACTCAAGGCTGTACTTATTCAGTAATTATGGACTTCACCTTGCTTTGGAGAGTTGGGGATTTACCTACCATGATTTTTCACTGAAAAGCCTACTCCCAAACAGCCTGGAATTGCACAGATGTCTTCACATCAACATTTCTGCTGCTTGCTCACTCCTGAGCACTTGAGTGGAGCTGCTGGTGCCTGTGATTTTTATTTCCATGGCTCACCTCCAGTTCCCTGTCTTTCCCTCCCTCAGCTCAGGAAGTAGCTAGCTCTGTTGTACAAACACCTTGTTAGAGACAAGAGGACTATGTAACCAAGGACATACTATATTAACCTTTACTGTTCAGTGCAAACCTTCAGAGAACCCAGAGCCTCCTGACTCCCATCTCCTCTTGTCATCATGAGATCCATCATTATTTGAATTTCCTTAACCTCAAGAGAAAGCTTGAGCACAAAACTCTTTCACCTGGACTCTCTGTTAGGTGGCAAAATTTGTGTAATCCCTTCCTATGTGTGTGCCTCAGCCAAACTTGCCAATATTCATTCAACAAAACCTTCATGTGAACAAGATCTAGGAGATACTTGGCACTGAGCATGGGAAGGGAAGATCTGAGAGTCAACAGCAGGGGCAAGAGACGGCACCTGCTCCCAGAGGTGTTACAGAGGAGTACAACTAAATTTGCTGCATTGCAGGATAGTGCTGCACCACCAGCCTAGAACCTGGCTGGCCATGCTGAGTCAGCCTGTACTTACCAGCCACACAGGGAGAGTCCAAGCAGTGCTCCACAGATCCCTGCTGTGGGGCTACCCACTACCAGCCCCTCTCACTGTCAGACTGCTGCCCACAACATGCCCTGGGTCATGGTGTCTTGTTAAAGGGTTAATTACTTACAGGTTGGTGCTCATCAGTACCACCAGAAAGTCAGCCCAGATCAGTAACGAGCTGAATGCACTTGCTGGCACTGCAGAGGCTGTGGCTGGCACCCGCCCTGTCTCTGAGTGACCACGGGCTCTCCCCCTGCCATGGCCTGACCCAGCCCAGGGCAGCAGCACCTCTGGGGCAGGGGTTTCTGTGCACAGCACCAATGTGTCAGGACAGGCTGTTCTACCGACAGAGGCACCAGAGCCTTTGGGCATCACCAGGGCAGGGCCTCACACCACCCCCAACTCAGCCCAGGGCAGCCACCAGCAACACTGATGGACTGGGCTGGGCCAGCACTTAAACACCTTGGGTGGAACCATGTGGAAGCAGAGGATTGTGGAGGGCAGCTCTCTCTATGTGGGGATTGTTTGGCAGCACTGGAGTCACCATGGGCTGGGCATGGCCACAGACCTGCTGAGACATCTGTGGGGTGACCTTGTCCCCAGGGCCAACCCCTGACCCACAGTGTGATTCCATCCCCAGTGCCATCCTCAGACCCATAGGGCCACCCTGTCACCAGTGCCATCCCCGGTGCCGTCACCAGCCCCATGGGGTGACTCCATCCCCAGACTCCTGGTGTGACTCCAACCCTAGTGCTGTACTCGGCCCTGTGAGTGACCCTGTTCCCAGTGCAGTCCCCAAACTCATGGGGTGACCCAATCCCCAGTGCAGGCACCAGTCCCGTGGGGTGATTCCTGTTCCCAAATCTGTGGGGTGACCGTTACCCACCCTCTGATGCACTCAGGGTTAGGGGTGACCCTAACAGTTCCTGGGGCTCAGGGCTGGCCCAGGTGTCCCACCCAGGGCAGGTGGGACACCCCCAATACCACACTGGGTCACCACCTCGCAGAGCCAGGCCTTGTTCCTCACTGCTCAGCGGAGTGCCCAGGTGCCAGGCTAGGACACAACAGCAGGGACTGCTTTACAGTGCCTGAGTTTGGTTTCTTTCCTTTTCCTCTTTCTTTTTTTAATGCAGCTGTAGCTGCACTTTTTAGGAAATATGCTATAGCCTCCCCAGACAGCCCACAAAGCCAGCCCTGTGGCAAGGTGGGCTCCATTGGCTTAAGCTCTGAATGCAGTGTGGGCATCACTGGGAAAACACAGTGAAGCAAGTTCAAGCATGATGAGCTGGATATTGAGCCAGGGTTTTCAGATGGCACTTCTGGCCTTAAAAAGCTGTCTCACCTGCACCAACTCCCCAGTTTTTCTGCTAAAGCCTGTCCCCCTTGTACTTCCCTCAGCACCCAGTGAACCCATGAGCAGAAGCCCGCCAGGGATGCTGCAGCCAGCTCCCTGATGTCCTGCCAAGCTGAACTGCATCCTCCTGGGGCACATGAAATGGAAGCAAACCTGGATTGCTGGATTCTCCACTGGCATTCATGCTGGTACGTCAGGAAGATAATCAGCTCATCTTGGAAAAAATGGTTGATAGGGGACAACAAACAGAGCACCACAAAAATATAAACTCTGTCACACCAATTCCTTGCTCTTTTCAGCCAGTTACTGCATCACTCTGAGTGTTAGGAAATGGTCTGCATGGGGAAAATAAAGTGACCTTGTTGCAAACCCTTCCAAAGAGAACAAAATTATGTAAATACAGTCCTCCACCCCGTGTGCCTGCAACTCTCTGCACCAGTGGCTAAACCTCAGCCAAACCCAGATCTCTGGAGAAAGCAGAAGGTTAAAATGTTAATTTTTCTCACTGGACAGCACCAGATTGTTTTAATCTCTCCTGGGACATACTGCAATCAGGCAAAGGTGCAAAGAGAGATAGGTGCAGACTGATCATTTCTCCAAACAAATAATCACAATAAATTCATCAGAGCAAGAACTCTTGAAATACCAGAGGCCTGATGTAAACAAAGAGCTTCCAAATATATAAACTGAAAAGATGACGTTCAACCCCTTTAAGCAAGCACAGTGATTGCAATGTACTTTAAAATTTGAACAAAGCTTTTGCTCCGTTCCAGCACTGAGCCACTGAATCGATGGGAGATGGGCAGTGCTGTAGTCCAAGCCTGTCCCAAGGACTTTGTGCTAAAGCTGAGGGACTCATGGACACAGCCATGCTCCCAATTCACCAGGTGTCACTCACAAGACACACCTGGATTTTTGAGAGATTTCAGCATCAGCCAGCCCTGCACAGCCCACGCACATGGCACAGAGGGATCACGCCACAGGGGCACCCCATGCTGCCCCTCTCTTAGGCACAGCATTTTTGGTGGGTTGTGCCCACTGAATTGGTTCAATGAGGTGGCTCAGGTGCCTTGCAGAGGTGAACCCTTGGCAGTGTGCACAAGTTCCTGCTGCCCAGCCCAGGCATTCTGGAAGCAGCCAGAGGAACCTGGAGACACATCTGCATATTCTGGATCACACTCAGCCAAAGATGATTCCCCACAGTCAGATGAGTCTCACAGAAAAGTGAGGTGCTCTTCAGTGGGATTAGGGGCACTAATGTGTCACAGAACTATTTTCAGTCTAAAAGCACATTTTTAAATCAGTGGTTCTAGTTTCAAGACTCAGTCATAAACCCTCAAATAAACAGCAAAGATAGCACCCTGTCCCTGTAAACATACCACTTTGTGGAGATTTTTACATCGTACATTAAACTGATCATATGCACTAATCAAAATATCAACAAATAAAGCTTCTTGCCTGTATTTTCCTGAACCGTATACCTTTAGCATGTCTGCTGATCCTGAGGTATTAACCAACCACTCTTTTATAACTGTGAAAAGCAAATATTGACTGAGCATTGAGGTACAGTAAATAAATTACATTTACCCTGACAAAGTGTTCATTGCCTTGCCTAATTATACACAGTGAAAAACATTTAGTCTGGCCATTCAAGAGCTGGATAAATACTCTTAACAGCTACCGAGACAGTTAGTGCTATGAAAAATAAAACTGCATC